>NC_092712.1:73070714-73300178 GCF_047496885.1 Scyliorhinus torazame | reverse complement strand
TGGGAACAGGGTACCACAGGAGGGACAGTTTGTCTGTAAAATTTAAGCATCTGCAACTTGGAGACTTTTTCAGAATATTTTTAAACAGGCATGAATGTAAAATGGGCATGTCTGTTTTCAACAAAGTCTTGTGCCACCCCCACAACATGGAAACACTGAGGCTAACTGTGCAGCTGTCCTTTTTCCAAGCAGGTTTTTGACTCATTCGATCAAAACATGGTCTTTCTCAATGCAATCAATTTTACTTGTCAGACAATCCTGGTGGATTGCTTACATTGGACACTAAATTTGCATATTCTGGCCATTCGCAAACATGCAGCTACTCTCAGATACGAGTGTGGAAGCTCCTGAGGATTCACATCTCAAAATAACTAGATAGTTACGTATCTTTCATATTTCTGCCAAAGACAACTTTTAAGAATGCAGTTAACGGTTTGATTTTCAATTCATAATAAACAGGAGTAACTGACATTTCATATGAAAAAGCCTTCATTCAGATTTTATACTTTTGAAGACTTCACATACGGTGCTTGCCCAGCAAAATAACATTCTTTTGTCGTGACCCATTTTCCAAATACCGAGCAGTCTGTCCAACACTCTCCAATCAAACATTTTAATTTACAAAGGGTGATACTATAACTAAAAGGTTATACTCATCAGGAAAGAAACCAGGAGATTGAGAGTCATTCAAATTATGAAGCAGTTTGGTTTCTTAGGTGTGGATACCCACGACTAAAGATGGTCACATATAGATCCAGTGGAGAACTCAAGAGAAACTTCTTTACGCAGAGAGTCATGAGAATGTGGAACTTGCTGCCACATGGAATAGTTGACACAATTAGCAGAGTTGCATTTAAGAGGAAGCTAACTAAGCAAATGAAGGAATAAGGAATAGAAGGATATGCGAACAAGGTGGGAGAAGCTCATGTGGAGCATAAAAACTGGTATGGACTTGTTGGCTCAATGTGCTGTATGCAGGTTATAATTTTGAAGTAAAGTAAAACCACAAACAATAAGAGATTATAAATGGGGCAGTGATTTGGACAGGGGGTGTCAAGGCAGATTATTAACTGAATGGCCATAGATTGAGAGGGGGGAAAAAGGTGCAACGAGACCTAGGCATCCTTGTACCCCAGTCACTGAAAGTAAGCATGCAGGTGCAGCAGGCGGTGAAGGTGGCAGTGGTATGTTGGCCTTCATAGCGAGAGGATTGGAGTACAGGATCAAGGATGTCTTGCTGCAGTTACACAGGGCCTTGGTGATATCACACCGGGAATATTGTGCGCCATTTTGGTCTCCTTGTCTGCAGAAAGATAATCTTGCCACGAAGGGAATAGAGCAAAGGTTTACCAGACCAATTCCTGGGAAGGCGGGACTAACAGATGAGGAAAGATTGAGTCGGTCAGGATTATATTCGCTGGAGTTTAGAAGAATGAGGAAAGGGGATCTCATTAGAAACCTATAAAAGTCTACCAGGACAAGACAGGGCAGAAGCAGGAAGGAGGTTCCCAATGGTGGGGGAAGTCATAGTCGGAGGATACAGGATAGACCATTTCGGGCTGAGATGAGGAGAAATTCTTCACCCAGAGAATGGGGATCCTGTGGAATTCTCTACCACAGAAAGCAGTTGAGGCCAAAACATTGTATGTTTTCAAGGAGTTAGATACAGCTCTTGGGGCTAAAGGGATCAAAGAATATGGGGAGGGGGGCAGATCAGCCATGATGATCATACTGAATGGTGGAGTAGGGACAAAGGGCTGAATGGCCGATGGCTGCTCTTATTTTCTATGTTGTATCTTACAGGGTATTGACGATGGATTTCAGGGGAAATCAGTTGCCATCTTTTGGATGAGACTTTAATTATTCAGATGGACATAAAAGATCAAAGAGCAAAATAGAATTTATCCAGCATCCTGGCCAGGTTTCTTTCCTGGTCCATCACCAAAACAAGACTTGCTGATAACTGTAGGGGAGCCAATATATTGTTGCATTTCTGACGAAAGGTCATCCACCCGAAACTCTTTATCCCTCCACAAATGCTGCCCGATGTGAGTAGTTTCAACGTTTTCCTGTTTTTATAGCTAATTCTGTCCAGCTAACAGTAACTGCTATTGAAAGTAACTAATTGACTGTAAAGTGCTTTGGGATATCCTGAGGATGTGATATGGCAGTTTTAAAGCACAGGTTCCATGTGTTTTTTTGCTGCAATATGCAATCCTTTGCCACAAGTGGCTACTGAAGCTCAATCAACAACAATGGCCAGGATTCTCAGATCTCCTTCGGCCTGCCACCACTGCTAGTGAGAACGGACAACTTGGCACTCTGCCAAAACGCCATTCTCTGCAGAACGATCGGAGAATCCCAGTTGTGGGTGAGGTCGGAGAATTCCTGTCAATGTTTGCAAATAAATTAGATAAATGTGGGTCGGGGGAGGATTAATCAGTGGAATTATTCTATGGTTCTGAATCTATGGAACCAACATCACTCTAGGATCAACAAGGCTATCAAATAAGTGACGCCCTTTACCTGCCCAATTGTGCAAATCTGGCCAGAACAAGCAAATTCACTAATTTTGTATATTTTACGAGAATCCGGGCTCATTCATGGCAAAGGTCGAATAATGATTTTTAATTCTTGTATGAATAAAACAAGGCCTTGTTCAATTCCCTCGTTGACAGTTATGCAAGAGTTTGCAAAAATAGAGTGACGCAATTCCATTCATGAAGAACAATTCATTACATGATTTCACAATACGAAAGGCAGGGATTGCTATATATTCCAAACCTCATTAACATTTCGTAATATTTGCAATCATGCACATTTTGTACTATCGATTTGGGGATCAGAATGAAAGGAATTAGCAGCCTTTGAGTTTCAGGCCAACTGCAATTATCAGTCCCCAAAAAACATAAAAAAGAAAATACCAGTTAAATATCTGTCATTCTTACCAATATCATTCTAATCAGCTTAAGGCTTAACGTCCTTATTTCTTTACATTACTTGAAGATACTTAATTTTGGCTTAGTGCCCCCACTTCTGACAGAGTTACAAGAATATAGCTCTGGAAACTAGATTCTTTTCACTGCAAATGTTGAGTAGCAACACCTCCCCCACCTACCCTCTGTTACAAGTTTCCAAACTGCTTCCAAAGCAACACCCGTGTTGTTGAAGGCTCAGGGCCCTGGCCCAATACACTACACAGCTTGCCAACCGGAATATGTTTCAGAATCTTTTCAATTCTGGAATGTTCCAAGGTGACAAAGTCTGTCTTCCCTACAAGTGCACAACTGTCACTGCACATTTTATGCACAAACTTAGCTTTCCACTGGAAATTTAACAAGTTAGTTACCCGAGTCATTCCGAACTGGGCGAGATGTCCACGGGGGCCTCCATCTGCAACCGTAGGGTTGCACCGGGGAGGATAGACACCACATTTGGGATGTGTGTGGGGGGGAAAGAGAAAGGACAGAGGGATGCTGACAGTAGAGAACATGTACGTGGACAATGTGGACAACAGACTGGCGACGATGGGGGAAACTTACAGAGAAGCTCCAACTCCCAAAAGGGAACAAGCTCAGAAATCTGTAGCTGCCTAACTTTCTCTGCAAGGAGACAAAGCTATTCCCCCAGAAACCCGCACACACATTCCTAGAGAGGATGACAGAGCTGGAGTAGTTCGGAGACAATAAATGTGGCGACATATATAGACGAATTATAGAAAGGGTCAGGACTCCACTGAACGAGACCAGATGGAAATGGGGGGAGAAACTGGGCATGGAGATAAGGGGTAGGACTGTGGATTGAGGTGCTGCACAAAGTCAACTCCATCTTCTCCTGCACGGGGCTAAGCCTGATGCAGCTCAAGGTGGTGCACAGAGCACACCTTGCCAAGACGTGTTTGAGGGGGTTCTTCCCGGAGGTGGAGGACAAGTGCGAGCGGTGGCACGGGTGTCCGGCCAATCACATCCACATGTTCTTGTCCTGCCCCAGACTTAGTGAATTCTGCTGGACGACCTTCCACAAGTCTATGTGGGGGTCGAGATGGAGCTGTGCCCGTCTGTGGGGGTCTTCAGGGTGTCAGAGCGCCAGAGCTCTGGACAGGGAAGGGGGAGGATGCCCTGGCCTTCACCTTGCTGATCGTCAGGTGGAGACTTCTGCTAGGGTGGAAGTCTGCAGCGCCACCCCAGGCCTCGGAGTGGCTCACTGATCTGACTAAATTCCGAGGCTAGAAAAGATCAAATTTGAAAGAGAGTCCGAGGAGCGATTCCACAGCACATGGAATGAATTCACCAGCCTCTTTACAGGCCTGTTCACAAATCAGGGTGATGAACGGACCCACCCTCCTCAAACGTCCACGCTCAAAGGGGGGGGGCACTTAAATCTTGTTCCTATTGTTGGTTATTAATATTGATGTTGGGTGGCACGTTGGCACAGTGGCTAGCACTGCTGCCTACGTCACTGAGGACCCGGGTACGATCCCGGCCCAGGGTTACCATCTGTGTGGAGTTTGCACATTCTCCCAGCGCCTGCGTGGGTTTCAACCCCACAACGCAAAGATGTGCAGGTTAGGTGGTTTGGTCACACGAAATTGAAAAACAATTCGGGAATACTCTAAATATATTGAAAAAAATAATTATTACTCTTGTTGCATTGCCTGTTACACGCGGAACTCAGTTTCCTCTTTCATTTCTCTCTGTATCTATTCAAAAACAGTTAACTGATGCAGGGGAAGTAAAAAAGATCAATCTAGAAATGGGTGTGGGGGTGAAACCCATGCAGACATGGGGAGAATGTGCAAACTCAATACAGACAGTGACCCTGGGCCGGGATTCGAACCCGGGTCCTCAGTGCCGCAGTCTGTGCTATCCACTGCGCAACATGCCGCCCCCTTTATACCCAAAGTTGATGTTGACCCATAAACCTAGTACAAAAGTTAAAAAAACATTTCCACATTTACAAACAGAACACAGTTAAATTGGTGGAGTTTGGAAAATATTAGTCCTACTCGGTGGTATTTATGGGTCTTTTGTTACATCGTATTCTCTTTATTTCACAACCGACGACTCAAACAAGAGAAACCAGCACTGGCTACAATGTATCCAGGGAAGATAGGGAAGGTGAGAGAGAGGTTGGGGGAGGTTGGCGATATCAATCAAACATACTGTTACAGAAAAAGAGATGATGCTCAAGGATTTTGCAAGTATGGGCTGGTTGAGTACAGTCCTTATTCCACCTATTACCAACAACTGAAGGAACATGCTGTTTAGTTTGATCACTGTGATGGCCAATGTACCTGGCATTGCACTGAAACTCATACAATTCTCAATTTCGTAGTAAACAGAACAAAACATCTACTGTCCATGGTTGACACAGTGGCACAGTGGTTAGCACTGCTGCCTCACGGCGCCAAGGACACGGGTTCGATCCCAGCATCGGGTCACTGTCCGTGTGCAATTTGCACATTCTCCCAGTGTCTGCGTGGGTCTCACCCCCACAGCCCAAAGATGTGCTGGTTCGGTGGATTGGCCATGCTAAATTGCCGCTTAATTGGAAAAATAATGAATTGGATACTCTAAATTTATAAAAAGACAAGACGTGATTCCACGAACCGGCAGACACAATGGACCAGGTGGCACCTCGGTGCTCTATCATTGTATGATGCTGTTACTCAGTGAATGGATACTTGAGACACTTACGGGCAGCACGGTTGCATGGTGGTTAGCACAATTGCTTCACAGCTCCAGGGTCCCAGGTTCGATTCCCGGCTTGGTTTACTGTCTGTGCGGAGTTTGCACGTTCTCCCAGTGTGTGCGTGGGTTTCCTCCGGGTGCTCCGGTTTCCTCCCACAGTCCAAAGATGTGCAGGTTAGGTGGATTGGTCATGCTAAATTGCTCTTAAGTGTCCAAAATTGCCCTTAGGTGTTGGGTCGGGTTACTGGGGTATGGAGATAGGGTGGAGGTGTGGGCTTGGGTAGGGTGCTCTTTCAAAAAAAAAAAAAAGAGCCGGTGCAGACTCAATAGGCCGAATGGCCTCCTTCTGCACTGTAAATTCTATGACTCTATGACTTGATGCACACCATGCCCATCATATACACCCAAAGTAAATGCAAAGGATTATTTGAGTATGCACATTCATCAGCATCCTGCACCGCACAACTTTCTCCTGAAAGCACTGACTATTGGTGAGGCACCTTTCCGTGATGTGAGGCACCCTCTTAGGCCTTGTCCAAGTGCCCATACTTCACATGAGGAACACTGTTGCTGCACAGCGCCAAGGTCCCAGGTTTGGTTGGGTCACTGTCTGTGCCCGTTCTGCACGTTCTCCCAGTGTCTGCGTGGGTTTCCTCCGGGTGCTCCGGTTTCTTCCCACAAGTCCCAAAAGACATGCTGTTAGGTAATTTTGACATTCTGAATTCTCCCTGTGTACCCGAACAGGTGCCGGAGTGAGGCAACTAGTGTTTTTTCACAATAACTTCATTGCAGTGTTAACGTAAGGCTACTTGTGACAATAAAGGTTATTATATATTATCAGTCTGATCATTAGTAGGCCAACAACTGGCTTCTGGCGTCAGTGCCAGATCAACAACCCGATTCCCAAATTGCAGTGCCACATCAATGCACACCCCAAATGGTTTCAAATTACCACAAAATGTGATGCAAAAGCACATCCTGCCTATTTCACTACATGGGGCATTTGCAGCAAAGTGTTTGCAAGGTTGTAACTTAATCCCAGGATTACAAGGACATTTATTTTCATCCTTACAGTATGACATTATCAGTCTTTTGTTTGAATTATTTCCTTCAGTGTTTCTCTATGCCAAAATTATCCTACAAATGACAATCTCTCACTAATGTCTATATACAGTAGAGAACGGAATTGTGCTGTCAGCAGATCCAAATTAAATCAGTGGCTGCCGTTTGATCTGAGCTGATGACAAAAGCATACTTTTGCTGCATGCTGGATTGATACACAAAGCTTCACTCCTTTAAACATTAATGTTATAAGAGAGGTGAAACCATTGCTGCCATGACATTATTTTTTTTAATAAAAGGTTTTAAAAAATAAATTGACTAAGCTTCTTTGGAGATCCAATGAATCTCCTGGCAATTTTTATATTGTAGCAGGAATTAGCCTGCACCCAAATGTGAAACAAAAGCATGACCGGCTGCCCCCCCCCCCCCCCCACAGAAAAGTGCGCAACTCATGGCTTTGGTACCAGATCAACATGCTAATTCCAAAGTAACACTGCCAAAGGTTCCTCAATGCACACCCCAAGCCATTTCAATAGTCAAAAGCCTAGTCTAACTGTGCATCCCACAATCCTAAACAAGGAGAAGCTTTTGGGGATTTGAGATACACAGTACAAAGAACAAAGAAAAATACAGCACAGGAACAGGCCCGTCGGCCCTCCAAGCCCGTGCCAACCATGCTGCCCGACTAAACTACAATCTTCTACACTTCCTGGGTCCATATCCCTCTATTCCCATCCTATTCATGTATTTGTCAAGATGCCCCTTAAATGTCACTATCGTCCCTGCTTCCACCACCTCCTCTGGCAGCGAGTTCCAGGCACCCACTACCCTCTGTGTAAAAAACGTGCCTTGTACATCTACTCTAAACCTTGCCCCTCGCACCTTAAACCTATGCCCCCTAGTAATTCAAGCTTCACTTGGTCAGAATTTGCTAACTCTCAAATCTACGAAAGCTGAAAATTTAAGAATAAATCCCCAAATCATCAGGTTTTGCCTCAGCTTTTGGTGAAATATATTGCTCGCTGATTTGAGCGGACAGGCTTTTCACAGTAACTTCACACTTGTGACAATAAAAGGTTAGTAGCATTATTATCTTTTGTTAAAATCCTTCAGTTTCACTGATGGGAAAGCAACACTGGAGGAGGGAAGCATTTCCAAAACAAGTACTGCATCCCTTTTGAACAGGACTATGGTTTGCAGCAATAATTTTTACAACAATCTGCAATATCACCTTCAACATAGTCAAACATCCCAACTCATTTCACAGGAGCATAACAAGACAGGAGTTGAAACAGAGTCAAAGGAGATATTAAAGCGTGCGACAAAAGGTTTGGTCGGCGAGGTAGATTTTTAGGGAGTGTCTTAAAAGAGAGGATAGAGGCTAAAAGGTTCAGGGGAGGAATTCCAGAACTTAGGCCAAGAAACAGAAGACATGCTGTTCATGGTGAAGGGAATAGCCAGTGCACAATAGACTGGGAGTTGTAATGGAGCAGTGTTCCCTCTGAATTATACAACTGGAGGGGTTTACAGAACTGGGAAAAGGGGTTTGAATATCAGGACCTGAAATTCTTTTTGAAGGCAGTAATTTCTCGACTACCTAGGGGAACGTTAGAGGGAAGACAGATGACCAGCAGCAGCAACCCAGGGGGAAGGGGGGGGGGTTAGTTTAGTTTAGGTCAAAGATAAAGGGGTTTTGTTACTTGTGTATTGTTAAAAATTTCTGTATTGTTATTGTTGCATTTGCTTTGTAAGAGGGGAAAAATTGTTGTTTGGGAAAAAATTTTCAATAAAACATATTTAAAAAAAAAAAAAAAAAAAAATTCTTTTTGAAAATCAAGGGAGTTGGCTGGTCTGGGAGTCGATGTAGGCCAGTGAGCAAGAGGATCATCCACAAAGCCATCCAAAAAATAGAAAGCCAATTCATTCAATGGGAAGTCAAGACAGCTGACTGCAAAGCATAGGCAGGTACCAGTAGTGTATTTGAAATTAAATGAACCTGACCATGGACCTCAGTCACACTGATTTCACAGTATCAGATTTACATTATTTCTGTTCTATTCCTGTGTCGCTAATCGTTTTGACTGAGGACAATGAATTACACAGCACAAGTGTGATAGATGCGCCGGAGGGCCGGCTAACCATGTACACATGTTCTGGTCGTGCCCTAAACTCAGGGGGTACTGGCAGGGATTCGCAGATGTCATGTCCCGGGTATTGAAAACTGGGGTGGTAATGAGCCCTGAGGTGGCAATCTTTGGGGTTTCGGAGGACCCAGGAGTCCAGGAAGGGAGAGAGGCCGAAGTTCTGTCCTTTGCTTCCCTGGTAGCCTGGCGACGAGTACTGTTAGCATGGAGGGACTCAAAGCCCCCCCGAGGGCTGAGGTAGGGCTATCGGACATGGCGAGCTTTCTTGGCCTAGACAAAGTCAAGTTCGCCTTGAGCGGTTCGCTATTAGGGTTCGCCCGAAGGTGGCAGCCCTTTATTGACTTCGTCACAGAGGAGTAAGCGTCAGCGGGGGGGCTACGCTAGGGTAGAGTAGAGTAGAGGGGTATTGAGGCAGGTCCTTGCGTGAACAGAGCCGTGGTTTGTATTATGTTTAATTTGTGTCTTGACTTTTTTTTTGTACTGTACAATGTCACTCTTTCTAAATGCCTAAAATACCTCAATAAAATTGTTGGTTAAAAAAATTTTTTTTAATGAATTACACAGCAACAACCTAACTGAAGGAGTCTGGTAATATTATGAAATATTGGCAGAGACAGATGATTGCAAAGGAGATACGCACTAAGTAACTGTGACTGTTAGAAATTTATGCTAAGTAAACCTAATTACTTGAAGCCATATCTCCACTGGTGTTTCTTTATTCTCACTGCAGAATGATCGACACAGTTCTCTGCAGATCTGCATTCAACTGCCATGGCTAGTAGGAATGTGGAATTGCCAGAATGAAAAGAACAGACACGACTCTCCCAGAATTGAAATAAAAACAGAAAAAAAAAAAAAAGCCTTAAATGGGTCAGTGTATTCCAGTCCAAAACTAAATTAGTAGGTTCTATTCCCAGCCTCTGCCATTTGCCGATCTCAGGCAGGGCATTGTTGAAGCATGATAATCACCCGCAGCATTCTTGGCTCAGGAGGAGTTAAGTGCAAAAGAAAATCAGCTGAGATCCCTAATCCAGAACGATAACTACCTAGCGACTGACTGGAAACTGTGCAGCTGGAATGGAGCTTGAACAAGGAGGAGCTCCCCCCCCACCCCCTGCTCCCCCTACCTCCAAAAGCACACTGATCAATATCCAGTGGCCAGATCTCACACATAAAAGGATGACAACTCAATTAGATATTCTGGAGAGCTATCAGCAGCAACCTATCATATGCTTGTTTTATAGTGTGATCATTGATGAATGTTGGGGGAATACAATGGTGGGAAGGTCCGGACACGATCCTCATGTATAATAACATACAATGGAACATTTAATACATTTGGTATGGAAGTATTCTAACCAAGACAGCATTCTTCTATATTGAGGTCACCAATACAACTGAAAATGCCAAAGCAACACCGACTGGCATGTTTGAGGGTTCAGGCTTGTGGAAGAGGGGTTGACACGGTAAAATACACATTTTTCCAGGTATTTTGGATATATTCTTCTATTTCTTGGTCGCAGACCACTGGAAGGGTAAGCTTTTTACCATGTATTTTGAAGTTCTCTCTTTTTATTAGCCTTGTGATAACTATGAAACCGGCTATGAAACAAAATATTCACTTCAGACGTAAATTTTTATAACTTAAGTACCCAATTTATTTTTCCCAATTAAGGGGCAATTTAGCGTGACCAATCCACCTATCCTGCATATCTTGGGGTTGTGGGGGCAAAACCCACACAAACACAGGGAGAATGTGCAAACTCCACATGGATAGTGACCCGGAGCCAGGATCGAACCTGGGACCTCGGCACTGTGATGCAGCAGTGCTAACCACCGCGCCGCCCGACATAAAGTTATTTGGCAATAGATTACCCTACTAACCCTCAGATCCACGTCTTGACTCTTGGGACGGTGGGAGTGATGTATGAGGAGAGATTGAGATGGTTAGGATCATATTCGCTGAAGTTCAGAAACGTATAAAATTTCTTTTTTTTTTTTAAAATAAATTTAGAGTATCCAATTTTTTTTCCCCCCAATTAAAGGGGCAATTTAGCATGGCCAAGCCACCTAACCTGCACATTTTTGGGTTGTGGGGGGTGAAACCCACACGGACATGGGGAGAATATGCAAACTCCACACGGACAGTGACCCAGGTCCGGGATTTGATCCCGGGTCCTCAGCGCCATTGTCCCAGTGCCAACCACTGCGCCACATGCTGCCCTTGAACATATAAAATTCTAACCGGACTAGACAGGGTCGATGCAGGAAGGATGTTCCCGATGGTTGGGGAGTCCAGAACCAGGGGTCACACTCTTGAGCGTATGGGTAAACCATTTCGGACTGAGATGTGAAATTTCTTTACCCAGAGAGATGGAGCCTGTGGAATTCTCTACCACAGAAAGCAGTTGAAGCCAAAACATTGTGTTTTCAAGAAGGAGTTAGATATAGCTCTTGGTGCCAAAGTGATCAAAGGGTATGCGAGGAAAGCGGGAAGAGGTTACGGAGTTAGGTGATCAGTCATGGTGAATGGCGAAGCAGACTCGAAGGGCTGAATGGCCCCCTCTGGCGCCTATTTTCTATGTTTCTATTAAACCCACATAGCATCACATTTTAGCTTTGTTTGTCCACAGGATTGCCTCGGGTTCTACATTGCCTAGTATTCCTAGACAGTATTATGGCTCTAGTCTTCTCCAACATTGCAACAAGAGTCCGTAAACAGACTTCATAGATTATCATAGAATTTACAGTGCAGAAGGAGGCCATTTGGCCCATCGACTCTGCACCGGCTCTTGGACAGAGCGCCCTACCAAAGCCCACACCTCCACCCTATCCCCATAACCCAGTAACCCCACTCAACATGAAGGGCAATTTTGGACACTAAGGGCAATTCAGCATGGCCAATCCACCTAACCTGCACATCTTTGGACTGTGGGAGGAAACCGGAGCACCCGGAGGAAACCCATGCACACACGGGGAGAAAGCGCAGACTCCGCACTGACACTGACCCAAGCCGGGAATCGAGCTGTGAAGCAATTGCACTAACCACTATGCTACCGTGCTGCCCTTGTGTGCGTTAACCCCATCGTTGACCAGCAATGTTACCCCACCTCCCTTTCCTTTCATCTTTCCTGAACACTGAATACCCCTGGGTGTTGAATTCCCATCCTTAGTCACCCTGGAGCCAGGTCTCTGTGATCCCAATTACATCATATCTGTTAATGATTGTCAGCACGGTTAATTCATCAACCAGTTATTTTAATGTTGGTTGTTGGGAAATGGTTAGAATCCATTAAGGAAGTAGTTTGGACATTTTGTCAAAAAGTAATCCAGCAGAGTCAGCATGGTTTTATGAAGGGTGAACCTTGTGACCAATTTGCTGGAGTTCTTCGAAGATGCAACAAGCAAAGTGGACTTTAGTTGTCCTGTAGTGTATCTGCTGGTGAATCAATCCCCTCTGCAATGCATTATATGCAGCAAAGCAGTAACAATTTATTCCAGTAAAATACTTGACGGAGCAATTTAGGGTGACTGATATTTCCACTACTAATTTGGAAGTCACAAAACGCTAACAGTCTGTACTGATCAAGTTTCTTTACAATCCAAAACCTTTCACACAAGCAGAAATGAACATAAACAAAATATTGATATTGGTGTCCCAGTGGCCTATTCTGGAGTTTCTAATGTGAGGGTGGATTTAGCAGATCAGTGTATGTCGGACTATAGTGCGATAGGTGCTTATCACATTTTGCAATTTAAATATTTTTAATTCTATGCTGAAAAGTAAGTTTATTAAAATAATGATAATTGGGGCAGCACGTGGCACAGTGGTTAGCACTGCAGCCTCATGGTGCCGAGGACCTGGGTTCGATCCTGGCTCTGGGTCACTGTCCGTGTGGAATTTTCACATTATCCCAGTGTCTGCATGGGTCTCACCCTCACAACCCAAAGATGTGCAGGACAGGTGGAATGACCACACTAAATTGCCCCTTAATTGGAAAAAATGAATTGGGTACTCTGAATTTATATATTTTTTAAAATAATAATAATGATAATTATAGAGGTTGTTCACTCAACAAGTAGGTGGAGGGATTTCTAATTTAATTCTCAGCAATATCTTGTATCCTTTTGTGCGATGATTTTCTGTAGCAGCTGGGTGACCCACATAGGGAAGCAAAAATAAAAATTGGGGTCATCAATATCAAAGATTTGGATAATTAATATCATTTTGAAGGGTGAAAAAGTGAAAGTGTGACTCTACAATAATTACATTTATTCATCCTTGTCCACTGTTTTTTTCTTTAGAAATACATAAGCGCAGGATCTTAAACAAGCGATCAAAGAGCTTTTACCAGAGAATAAGAAAGAGCTGAGAAATATTTCGAGTAACTGAGGGAACCATTTGATGCCGTGAAAGAAATTTGGTGTCCTATGAGTCCAGGGTCTTCAGTTACATTATTTTCACAAGTTCTATAAATTGTGCTGCAATATCAAGAGCTTTGTTTATTTCTAAACTTTTAATTTGAAACTTTGCAAAACAAGCAGTTCAAGTAGCCACAAAATCAATTTGTTTCTCCACATGGTTTTATTCTAAAGTCTCAAGTACCCATAAATTACACACTATCTTTGTCTACCTTTCGGCAATAACTGGTTACCAGATTACGGTAGTGCTAAGAAACAGACAGGATTTCCTACCTCTGAGTCGGAACACAAGAGTGAGTCAAGGACAGATAGAGTTCACCAGGGAGAACTGGTGGATGTGGTTTATTTAGACTTTTAGAAGGCTTTCGATAAGGTCTCACATAACAGATTAATACGTCAAGTTAAAGCGCATGGGATTACGAGTAATATCTGGAGATGGATAGAAAGCTGGTTAGCAGACAGGAAGCAAAAGATGGAATAAGTGGGTCTTTTTCTGATTGGCAGGCAGTGACTAGTGGGGTGCCGCAGGGATCTGTGCTGGGACCCCAACTTCAGACGAGGGAATTAAATGCATTATCTCCAAATTTGCAGATAATACAAAGTTGGGTGGGAGGGTGAGATGTGAGGAGGATGAAGAGATGTTTCCGCGGAATTTGGACAGGCTGAGTGAGTGGGCACACGCATGGCAGATGCAGTATAATGTGGATAAATGTGAGGTTATCCGCTTCAGCAGCAAAAATAGGAAGGTAGATTATTATTTGAATGGGTGTAAATTGTGAGAGATGGATACTCAGTGAGACCTTGGTGTTCTCGTGCATCAGTCACTGAAAGTAAGCGTGCAGGTACAGCAGGCAGTAAAGAAGGCAAATGGTATATTGGCCTTCATAGCAAGATTTGAGTGCAGGAATAGAGATGTTTTACTGCCATTGTATAGGGAAATGGTTAGGCCACACCTGGAATAGTGTGCAGAGTTTTGGTGTCCTTATCCGAGGAAGGATGTACTTCCTATGGAGGGAGCACAGCGAAGGTTTACCAGGTTGATTCTTGGGATGGAGGGACTATCATATGAGGGAGACTAAATCGGTTAGAATTATATTCACTGGAGTTTAGAAAGAGTGAGAGGGGATCTCGTACAAATTTACAAAATTCGAACAGGATTAGACAGGGCAGTTTCAGAAAGAATGTTCTCAATGGTGGGAGAGTCCAGGGATCATAGTTTGAGGATAAGAGGGGGACACGGTGGTGCAGTGGTTAGCACTGCTGCCTCATGTCACCAAGGACCCGGATACGATCCTGGCCCACTGTGTGAAGTCTGCACATTCTCCCAGTGTTTGCGTGGGTTTCACTCCCACAACCCAAAGATGTGCAGGGTAGGTGGATTGGCCACACTAAATTGCCCCTTAAATTAAAAAAAAATAATAATAATTGGGTACTCTAAATTTATTTTTTTTAATAAATAGTTTGAGGATAAGGGGTAAACCTTTTAGGATGGAGGCGAGGAGAAGTTTTGTCACCCAGAGAGTGTTGAATCTGTGGAATTCGCTACCACAGAAAATAGTTGAGGCCAAAACGTTGTGTAGTTTCAAGAAGGAATTAGATATAACTCTTGGGGCTAAAGGGATCAAGGGATATCCGGGGACGGGGACAAAATCAGGATATTGAACTGGATGATCAGCCATGATCATAATGAAAGGTGGAGCAGCTCGAAGGGTCGAATAGCTGTCTCCTGCTTCTATTTTCTATGCTTCAGCTGTGCGTTTAGTGTCAATTTTTGTCAGTTATTCCAATTTTTGCTCCCTTACTCTGGAAGCACAATCACAGAGCCAGTTTATTTTCCACAATTCTCTCATTAGAATAAAGGGAAGCAGCCAGTCTCCAGAATTCAGTCTAAAAGATGAATATGTATAAATGATGATAGGCTCCCCATATTCAAGTGCATATTCCAATAAACCTAACTCAGAAAATGATGGTGGACCCAACTTTTTAAATAACTGGCTTCAAGCTTCAGTCAGTCGAATTATTCCCCAAGCAAGAAAAGCTTTGCCAGTGGCAGATTGCACAGATTTATTCTGCTGCTGCATTAGTCCAAATTCCAATAGACTGTTTTCAGCAAGCCAGCTCCTGGCATGCACACTACTAAATCTAGTTCTCTCCTGGTAGCAGACAGCCAGGTATTTCACGAGCATTGAAGTAGATTTAAACAGCAATTCGGTGGTACTACTTTGCATAGTTTTCTCAAAAACAAGCAGGCCAGTGGTATAATACTCAGATTATACAAGATAGTCTTGTGCATTCTCATGTCCAAAACATCAACCGCAAATTGGACATTCGGGCTTTTTTAAAATAACTTTAGAGTATCCAATACTTTTTTCCAATTAAGGGACAATTTAACGTGGCCAATCCACCTAGCCTACACATCTTTGGGTTGTGGGGGTGAGACCCAAGCAGACAAGGGAATATGCAAACCAAACACGGACAGTGACCCGGGGCCGGGATCGAACCGGGGTCCTTGGCGCCGTGAGGCAACAGTGCTAACCACTGTGCCACCCCATTCAGGATTTTTAACAAAGAAGGTACAACCTCAATAATCATGAAAACTTTAATAACACAATGTGGGGTCGGCTAGGTGGCACAGTGGTTAGCACGGCTGCTTCACGGCACCGAGACCCCGGTTTGATCCCGGCCCCAGGTCACTGCCCATGTGGAGTTTGCACATTCTCCACATGTCTGCATGGATCGCATCCCCACAACACAAAGATGTGCCAGGTACGTGGGTTGGCCATGCTAAATTGCCCCATTATTGGAATTCTTTGAAAAACACAATGAGGGGAAAAAACATGTCACTAAACAGCATTAAACCCTTAATCAACCAGGTTTCGTTTAAATATTCACCCAATCACATTTTTAACAATGTTCAGCTAACCCCACAGGGAACTAGGAATTTATATTCTGCACATATAGTCTGTTAAAAGAAAATTGATCAAATCAAGTTTCTTGTTTAAAGAAAAGTTTGTAATAAAAAGAATCATTTTTTCAAAAGCATGATTTCAGCAGGCAATGCCCAGATATTTGCCATATGGCCCAGTCCAATGTTTCTACAATCAATTTCATGTTTCTATAATAATTCACATCATTCCCCGTTCAATGCCAGACAGACCCCTTCTCACACTCGTGATCAAATTGTGTTGATTCTAGCCTGTAAAAAAGGTTGAAAACATAAGACTGAGACGGGATTCTCAGTTGCGTGTCCACCTCGCTGCCAACGAGAAGGAAAATTCTGGTGCTCAGCCAAATCTCCATTCAATGCAGTCCACGGTTAACTCCATTTTGCTTCCCTCACTTGTCTGCAGAAAAAGAGCCTTGCATTTGGTCAGTGTCTTCACAATATTAGGGCAGCTGCTGAAGCGAAGTCCTGGGAATAGACTTGCATCATGTCACTAAGTGGAGAATATTAGCAAACTGCCTTACTGGCATAGTAATACAACAACACAGCACAATTTGCCATCCTGTGCATATTTAAATTCTCTATTTTAGAAAAAGCAACATTCAAAAAATACAATGCATTTGTTGGTAGCAAGATCTCATTTGTGGGCAACAAAATCTCATGTGTTGTCAACATGAACATGTCCAAGGGCAGCACGGTGGCGCAGTGGTAGCACTGCAGTCTCACGATGCCGAGGTCCCAGGTTCGATCCCAGCTCTGGGTCACTGTCCGTGTGGAGTTTGCACACTCTCCCAGTGCTTGTGTGGGTTTCACCCCCACAACCCAAAGATGTGCAAGGTAGGTGGATTGAACACGCTAAATTGCCCCTTAATTGGAAAAAATGAATTGGGTACTCTAAATTTTTTTTTAAAACATGAACATGTCCCATTTCCCAAGCTACATTTCTTACCCATGCTGTTGGGGGTTCAGCACCTAGCTGAGGCCAAGCAATCCGCCTCAAGTACAAGAAAGCTAGATTGCGTATTGTCCTAGTCATAATTAGTACTCTTAGCATTAATTCATAACTGCTGGGTTTATTGTTCTAATGGTCCAAATGGAACTTCCAATTAAAATGAATAACAATTAGGAAGGAAAGAGTTAAATTTGTAAATACGTTCAGGAGTTTAAGATTCATTAGCAATCTGAGCTTTGCTCCCACCATTTAGGAGATCTGATCTCTCAGAATTGCAACTGTAAGGCAGCACTGTGGCGCAGTGGGTTAGCCTTGCTACCTCACGGCACCCAGGTCCCAGGTTCGATCCCGGCTCTGGGTCACTGTCCCTGTGGAGTTTGCACATTCTCCCCGTGTTTGCGTGGTTTTCGCCCCCACAACCCAAAGATGTGCAGGCTAGGTGGATTGGCCATGCTAAATTGCCCCTTAATTGGAAAAAATTAACTGGGTACTCTAAATTAAAAAAAAAAAGAATTGCAACTGTACATTAATTAAAAGTACATTCAGCAAAAGTAATTTTCTCTATGACATCTATCCGTAAACTCTTTTGAGACTTAACGCATATACAACCAAGCTAGTTTCCAATTCTTGTATCCTGTAATATCACTTTATGTGGATTGCCAAAGAAAGAAAATCCTCAATGTAGGGCATCAAACAAGATCTGAAGCAGGTTTCACCAAATTTCAAAAAGGCCAATTTCAAACAAATTAACACAGAACAAATGTTTCCCCCAATAACATTCCTTAATGATCACTAACTTGATTGCACCTTTTACAGTACATAGCCTGAAAGCAGATCAAAGCAGTGATCTCAAAACTAAAGATTTGAAGAAGAAAGCGGTTTTCTTTTCACTAGCTACCAATAATAACACCACATCATCTGAGGTTATTTGTTAGAAATTTGAATGCTAGAGTTGTGGTACTGGGCAAACAGAATTTATTCCCTTGTTTATGACTGTTCTGTTATGGGTCCGGGTTTACAGAACCCCAAAGTGTTTCATGGAGTTCAACCGACCCACAACTTTTAATAGATTGTGGTGTGGGAAGCACACGGCGTGCTCTCCAGGTGTGATACAGCAGAAATGGACAAGTGGTTTTTTAAACAAAACAATGTTTATTCTATGAACGCAAGTTAACCTTTTTTAAACAAACATTGAATATCTTAACACCCATTACTTCAAAGATAACCCCAAAAGACTACAACACTAAATAATCCTTCAAACTGTTCCTTTAAACATCCAAAAGACTTCAAGCCTTCAAAAACAGACATGAGGTTACATTCAATATATTTATAGTCTTTGGATTTGCAGACATCAACAGACCAGCTCTGTGTTTTCTTCCTGCAACTCTCAGCAAAACACACAGACACTCCCAGCTGCCTCCTCAAAAACTGAAACCAAAAGCAGAAGTGAGCTCAGCTCCCCCCACCCTCTGACATCACTTCAGTAATATGATCAGCTCCATTTCTTAAAGATACATTGCTTGAACATCCATTTCTTAAAGGTACTCTCACATGACAGTTCCTACTCCCAATTAAACTGTCCAGAGCTGACAAATTCATTTGCAGTATTTATTTATTTTAATATTGCATCCTATGTTGCCTGTGAGACAGCATTTTATGAATCAGATTAACTTCAAACTTAGGAACAACCAGTAATGACATCCAAGCAGCAATCTACATAATAACATTATATTTATGTGCTTTACTGATGCTGTTATTAATCATTTAAAACCTTTTGAAATAAGAGAGCAAATATGAGATAGATGGTACTGCCACTTTTGAATTCAGATTTGCATTCCCAATAGCATCTGCCTGTGGAACCAAACAAGGCCTACACAGCTCAGACTGGAAAGAATTAAAATCAACATATGGAAATTTTACTTGCCCATTTTAGAAGACCACTTGGCTGCCAATACCCTAATCATACTTTTAGATTTTACTCACTGTTCCAGGGACCTGGAGTGTACACCCTTCAATGCGCCTATTCAATTAAATAGGTGGACTATGACTTACTTTAAACAATGAGAACTACTACACTTAGAGCAATGTCACACACCTCGTACAAAACTACCTTCTTGCTCTTGGTACCATTTGTGCAGTGTCTTTGCATTTCAATTTGTTTTGCTTATTTTACTTCGCCTTTTTGGGAAGAACTGCAACAAAACGTAGGAAGACATTACAATTTGAACAATGGCCATGTAATTGGAAAATGAATTTCAATATAGATAAGTGTGAGGTTGTATATTCTGGAAGAATGAGGCAGCCAAATACTACTCGAGTGTAATAAATGTGTAATGGGGTAGAGGAGCAGAAGGTTCCAGGGGGTAGAGACACAGTAGTGATGAACAAGTTCACAAAAAAGGACTGTGGGTGTGGGGGGGTTCATTTCCAGAGGGATAGAATTGAAAAACCGAGAAGTTACATTAAACTGGCATAGACGCAGCTCCGAAGACCCGGATTCAATTCCGACCCCAGGTCACTGTCCATGTAGAGTTTGCACATTCACCCCGTTTCTGCGCGAGTCCCATCCCCACAACCCAAAAAGATGTACAGGGTAGGTCAATTGGCCATGCTAAATTGGCCCTTAATTGGGAAAAATATAATTGGGTACTATTTTAAAAATAAATAAATAAACTGGCATAAAACCTTGGTTAGACCACACTGAAAGGACTATGAATAGTTTTGTTTTGTGTTATTATAGAAATGACAGGGACATTGGAGAATATCCAAAAAAGACAGAGAGTGGCACCAAGCTGAGAGGTTAGTGAGAGAGAGAGAGAGAGAGAGAGAGAGAGAGAGAGAGAAATCAGAAATCCAAGTTCTTTAGCCACAAGGTAGTAAGTGGAGTTTGTTACAAGAAAAAGTTCAGATAACCTGTTTGGATGCAAAATAAATAACTTTCTATGTCTTTCTCCACTATGTTGAGTGCTTTAGAGGAAGAAAGGCGGGTAGAGGCCTGTGAGGAACATAAATATTGGCATAGAACTGTTGGGCCAAATGGCCGGTTTCCATGCTGTAAATAATTTGCAATGCTATGTAAGATAGCAAAAGATCACAGATCATCTGAGGAATCCTGACCAGGGTTAAACAACAAAGACTGTAATGTCAGTTTGTTATCTCAAAGCCTTGCTGCTCCAGGGAAGAAAGAATAAAGGTGAAAGGGTGAGGAATTATTCCACAAAGTACTTTTTTTATTGAATAGAAAACTATTATCTGCAGTTATTCATCACTGGAGAATTAAATTAGAATGTCATTGATAGTGGAAATTAGAGATGGTTACTAGGAGGAATAGGACTGATGGTTTAACTACATTTCATTTTTCTATAATTATATTCATAAATATATTCCCAGATGTTCCATGCTATTATCCATTTATTTCTAAAATATTTCTATGCAATTAAGTCCAAAAAAATCAGCTATTTCTTAAAGATGTTAAAGAGAGACCACCTTGCCAAGAGCTCCCTAATTGCCATGATTTAAGAGATTATTTGAAATACTATCGGGCACAATATTAATCAGGTGAACACGGAATAGAATAAACCCTTCAAGACTGCATTCAATTAGACCATGGCTGATCTATACCTTAGCTCCGTTTATCGACCATTGCTCCCCGTCACAGAACAGCAAGTGGCAAAAAAGTACATATGGCAACTGATTTTATGCTAATCAATTCCACTTTCCACATCAGTAAAGGTTTGAGGCCTTTGTGAACAAGACTGCTAATAAATTTTTCATGCTGCGGCTCACCATGAACCAAGCTGCGGTTGTCAAAGTTTATTTCACCTCAGACCCCAGCAGCTATCATATCTGAAGTGGAATGCAGCTCAGGTCTGTACGCCAAACATAAAAAAGTTATTATGTATTGAATATGATGGGCAGTATCAGTAGGATTGAAATAAGGTAGTTTCATATTTTGTTGCCAATTAATGGCCAACAAGTCCATTTCCGAATGAAGTCCCAGAGCTAAAGTGCGATCGAGGAACAAACTTGGACATAGAAAATAGGAGCAGGAGGAGGCAATTCAGCCCATTGAGTCTGCTTCGCCATTCATTACGACCATGACTGATCACCTAACTCAGTAACCTGTTCCCACTAACACCCCATATCCATTGATCCCTTTAGCCCCAAGAGCTATATCTAACTCCTTCTTGAAAATATATAATGTTTTTGGTTTCAACTGCTTTCTGTGGTGGAGACATCACTTCAGTAATATGATCAGCTCCATTTCTTAAAGGTACATTGCTTAAACATCCATTTCTTAAAGGTACTCTCACATGACAGTTCCTACTCCCAATCCAGAGCTGACAAATTCATTTGCAGTATTTATTTATTTTAATATTGCATCCTATGTTGCCTGTGAGACAGCATTTTATGAATCAGATTAACTTCAAACTTAGGAACAACCAGTAATGACATACAAGCAGCAATCTACATAATATACAGGCTCAACCTCACTGGGTAAAGACGTTTCACACCTCAGTCCGAAATGGTCTCCCCTTTATCCTCAAGCATGTGCCCCCTGGTTCTGGACTCTCCCACCATCGGGAACATCCTTCTTGCATCTACCCTGTCTAGTCCAGTTAGAATTTTATACTTCAGCGAATATAATCCTAACCCAATTCAATCTCTCCTCATACGGCAGTCCCACCGTCCCTGGGTCTGCCAGGTTAGTAGGACAATCCATTTCCAAATAACTTCATGCCTGAAGTGAATATTGTGTCTCATAGCTGGTTTCGTAGAGTTAACCCAAGACAAATTTTTTTAAAAAAGAGAGAACTTCAAAATACATGGTAAAAAGCTTCCCCTTCCAGTGGTCTGCATCCAATAGGAGAATGGTCAGGAGATACTGAGGGATGTGAGAACAAAGCAGACTGAGAGTAACTTAAAGCAGTCAGTGGGCAAGTTCCACTTTCCAGCAAACTTTAAAAATCAAACAAAAATCATGTTCGCAACTAGAAATAGCATTATGATATATTTTACAGAATTAATCTGTTCTGGATAGGCACATTTTGGACTCTGGCCACCGTCAGTTTATTTGAAATTTGAACCATTCTGAAGCAAAGCTGGGTGCTATATCGAATTTGGAAAATCAATTTGACAACCAACATTTGGTGTTTCCTTAAAAATACCAAACAACCAGATAAATGTAAGCATCTACTCTATTGTAAAAAATAGTTTACTAGGGCTGCACGGTGGCACAGTGGTAGCACTGCAGCCTCACGGCGCCGAGGTCCCAGGTTTGATCCCAGCTCTGGGTCACTGTCCATGTGGAGTTTGCACATTCTCCCCGTGTTTGCGTGGGTCTTGCCTCCACAACCCAAAGATGTGCGGGGAAGGCGAATTGGCCACACTAAATTGCCCCTTAATTAGAAAAATAAATTGGATACTCTAAATTTTTTTTTAAAATTTAAATTTTAAAATAGTTTACTACATTTATGCCAATTTAAAGGGCAGCAAGGTGGCCCAGTGGTTAACACTGCTGCCTACGGCACTGAGAACCCAGGTTCGATCCCGGCCCTGGGTCACTGTCTGTGTGGAGTTTGCACATTCCCCCCGTGTCTACGTGGGTTTCACCCCCACAACCCAAAGATGTGCAGAGTACGTGGATTGGCCACACTAAATTGGAAAAACAAATAATTGGGTATTCTAAATTATATATATTTTTTAATTATGCCAATTTAAGTAAGCTAATAAATAAATAAATACTGCAGATACTAGAAATCCAAAATAAAAACAGAAAATGCTGGAAATACTCAACGGGTCAGGCATCATCTAAAAACATAATGTAAGAATATTAGAAGCATAGAACATAGAACAATACAGCGCAGTACAGGCCCTTCGGCCCACGATGTTGCACCGAAACAAAAGCCATCTAACCTACACTATGCCATTATCATCCATATGTTTATCCAATAAACTTTTAAATGCCCTCTGCAGAGGCAGATCTTACAGCCTATTAGTGAGAAACAGAGTTACTATTTTGACTGGCACTGCTGCCTCACAGCATCAGGGACCCAGGCCCGATTCTCACCTTGGGTAACTGTTTGTCTGTGTGGAGTTGCACATTCTCCCAGTGTCTGCGTGGGTTTCCTCCCACAGTCCGAAGAGGTGCAGGTTAGATGGATTGACCATGCTAAATTGCTCCTGGTGTCCACCAATATGCAGGTTAAACGGGGTTACGGGGTTAGTGCAGGGAGTGGACCTGGTTGGGTGCTCTTTCAGAGGGTCGGTGCAGATTCTATGGGCCGAATGGCACCCATCTGCACTGTAGGAATTCTGTGGTCCCATGAATCTATCAGTGGCCCCTCAACAGAACAAGGAAATGTAGGTGGGATAAAAGAACAAAAGGGAATCTCAGAGATCCTGGAAGACAGGAGTAATTAAATGACAAAACGGGCGAAAGACAAAAGGACAAATAAAGAAATAAAAAAAGATGGGTCGAGAGGAGACATGAATGGCAGAATGATGGACAGCCACTGTCCGAAAGCAAAACAAGGAAAATGAAACAGAATGGAGACAGACATGACAGCCTGCAATTGTTGAACTCAATGTTGAGTCGAGGGCTGTAAAGTACCTCACTCAAAAATGATCCTCAGGCTTATGTTGAACCTTATTTGAAAACCGTAAGGCAGAAGAGAGAGAAGACTGCATGAGAGCAAGGTGGAGAGTTAAATTGTCATGCAACCAGAAACTCAATCACACTTGTGGATTGAAGAAAGTGTTCCGCAAAGTGATTACTCCAGTGTAGAGAAGCCCTCACTGGATGCAGAATACAGTAGACTAATAGGACAGAATTACACAAATCACTGTCCCTTGGAAGGGATTGTCACAGTAAGAACAGTGCTGAAATGGAGGGGAAGATGGTGGAGGCCAGCTACTGATTGAGGCAGGTGAGATGGAAAGTGAAGGTAATGATAATCTATAATCTTTATTAGTGTCACAAGTCGGCTTGCATTAACACTGCAATGAAGTCACTGTGAAAATCCCCTAGTCACCACACTGTGGCGCCTGATCAGGTACACGGAGGGAGAATTCAGAATGTCCAACTCACCTAACAAACACGTCTTTTGAAACTCGTGGGAGGAAACCCACGCAGACACGATGCCAACGTGCCAACCTATCTGACTCTGAGGAAGCGGATAAAGGGCAGGGCAGAAATGGAAGAAATGGGACAGGCATGGTCAAGGTCCTAGTCAACCAATGTGGAATGACTTTTCGGTTGAAGATAAAAGGGTTATATATTAGAAACACTGGAATGGAAGACTGCATCAGATGTGATGGAGGCACAGAAACCGTAAGGATGGAATGGGGTCCTTATAAGAAGCAGGGTGTGAGGAAGTGTAGTCAAATAGCTATGGCAAGCAGCACATGGAGAGTAAATATTGCTCAATAAAATGGAGGCAGAGAAGTTAAGGAAGGGAAGAATCAGCAAGAACTATGTGACGATGAGAAAAGGGTGAAAATTTGAAGAAAAGTTAATGTAATTTCTACTTCAGGCTGACAGCAGTAAAACATCACTGATATTGGAAAAAAGCAGAAGTAGGACTGGAGAGGGAATGTTCCACATCAAGGTAAAGGTAGGTATAGCTAGGAGTTTGTATTTGGAGCAAGTGAGTGGAGTTATTAGAGACGTTGTCCAACATGAGAATATGTTCAGCCTGTCGGAGCAGAGTGGTGGTGGACGTAGCCTGGTTGCACTTGTGCTCAAGGGAAGTATTGGTCGCAGATACTGAAAATATGGAGACTCACTGATAAGACTTGTACTGACAAAGAGGTGACTTGAATAAAAATTAATTCTAGAAGAAGATGGCACATAGTTGGATAGAACTGTTGCAGCTTATCCAACTAAATGGTTCTCAGCACCGTTTTCTTCAAAACTAATATTCTGCAAAGGATTCTACTGAGGAAGGGCGGCAGAGTGGTGCAGTGGTTAGCACTGCTGCCTCAAGGCACTAAGGAACCGGGTTCGATCCCAGCCCTGGGTCACTGTCCATATGGAGTTTGCATATTCTCGCTGTGTCTGCGTGGGTTTCACCCCCACAAACCAAAGATGTGCAGGGTAGGTGGATTGGCCACACTAAATTGCCCCCTGATTGGGGAAAAAAAAAAAAAAAACTGGGTACTTCAACTTTTTTTTTTTTTTTTTATAAAAAGGACTCTACGAAGGAGATCCCCTTCCTATCCTGAAGGTGCTGATTTATGCTGGAATAGTCAGCTGGCATCTGCCCAAGTAGCATCCTTTACATGTGATCCTGCATGTGACTGTTGGCAGGCTATCTAGATACAACAGATATCACAGCTGAGTTTTAATGCTTTTAACTTTTTCCAAACATTGGGTTCTCTCTTCAATGTTCAGATTGACATTCCATAGTTTAAATATTTAGAAGGAAGTGGGGATAGGATAAGATGAAATAGGATTGGAGGAGCTCCATGTAGAGTATAAACACCAGCATACAGCAATTGGGCTAAATGGTCGGTTTCTGTGCTGTAAATTGTATATAATTCTTTGCATTATAATGCATCCACTCATCCTGAAAATTATGCCCCCTTCTTGCCAATTCCCCAACCAGTGGAAATTATTTTTCAATATTTTATACTATTACTCATTCAAGTAGTTCAACCCAACCACAACTAGCGCATCATCCCAGCGAATCAATGCTGCAACTTTTCCACACACACGCGCACACAAACAGCCGCTTGGTAGTAGAGAACTTGAAAAGAGAGACATGTTGCCTAAGATTTTCAGCTGGGAAAAATACAAGAATGTTAAATTTCAAACCTTGTCAAAAAGGATACGGAGAGGCTGGTAAAGTCAACTTCGACTAGCTGGGGCATTTGGTCAAGCTTGTAACCTGCCTAGTTGACACTTGCTGGAAATTATGCAAACAAAAGAAATTTGTTCAAGCTCTGCAACTTTTTTGATTTACACAAAACTTTGGGAGAAAAGCCGGTCACTTTCTCCATGGCAACACCCAGATCACCCATTTTTTTTCCCAACGTCATTGTATTCTTTAAAATAATCCAAAAATCACCCCAAGCAAACTATTCAACTAATAATTAAAATATTTTAAATGTTGCTTGCATTAGTAAACACAATCAATGGTTTACAGTGAAGCTTTTTCACAATCCAATTACACACAAACATTCAGAAAATTTATCACAAATGATGATCCAGGGACATAAAACATGATTAACCAGCAGTTAGATGGCACTATGAAGTAACAGATATACATCAGGCTTCCACTAATATCTAACACATCTCCTACGGGCTTCAGCTATCGATCATTCAGAGCAGGCAATCTTATTTCTCTCACAATCAATTACCCAACTCAGCCCAAACTCCCACTTTGCTGGACATGGCATACAATCAGCTCACCTAAAATATCAACTTGATTTGACAGCAAAATGTAAAAATTGAGTCTGTTGATATGTACGGTGTTATTTGTGGTAAACAAAAAGCACTGTCCTAATGAAATATCTAATGTTGCCTTTTGCCAAGTGCTAAAAGATCACACGTGACAGCAATATGAAGGTCACAACTGTTCTGAATGCTTCAAAATAATTGACAGGCTCATGAAAATTACACTGCATTTGTTTTTGCTGGAACGAATTATACAAAGAGAATAACAAAGTTGATGGGCTTCTGAACACAATTTTAGTAAACTGTAATGGTACCATAATTTGAAAATAATTGAGCTGTACGAAAGGCACAAATAAATGTCAGACATAACTAAACTACATTTTCAGGTCCATTGGCCGAATTTTCCTATGGTTACGCGTTAATTTTTAACAGTTTTACAAGGAAGTGACCTCTAGTCTAATTACTCAACAGACTTGCACCAACACATTTAGTTAGCTCAAAACTGAAATTCAACCGATTTACTGTAAATGCAAATTGAACACTAGTCCAATGTGTCCCCATCTGAAGTAAAGGTTCTTTTATTTTGTTGTCTGAAGATATAGCTGCGTTATTTTTATTTGCGATGGTTATTTTTATTTAACCATTGATCTCTGGCCCTGCTGATTCCCCAAGAATCCACTTTGAGGCTCAATTAATCCAATCGTCAAGATTTACTCTAAAGGGGGGCTCAAGTTTCCCATTCATAAGTGCCATTCCGACATAGTCAGTAAATCGAGTTACGATCCAGTGAGTGAACCTGAAAACCAAACTCTTGCCGGAATGTTTCCCAGAAAAGCTCTCCGAGGCCTCAGTGTTTGGGAAAGCCTCGGCCTGGAGTTGAATCGCCTTCTCCTCCCCTCATCCCCAATCCTCAGACGCCACATTTCACCTCACACCAATTATGCTTTTGGAGGAGAGGGAGCAGAGATGCAGAGGGAACGAAACTTACAGTGCGGGTCGAAGTTGGTTTAAAAAAATGTTTTAAGACTTCAAACTGGATAGGAGGAGGAAGGAGAGGTGAGGGTCGAAGTAACTTTAAGATTGCGATTCGTACTTTTATTTCCTCTCCCCACTCACTCCCTGAAATGTAGGGGGAGCTGAAACCATGTATCCAGCAGGAATATCAGGAAGCGCCATGTTGCTCCCGGCTCCAGCGCCTGGTGGATACATTGTGTCGCCCCGACTCGCCACATTGTGTCGGCGGCCAGCCGGCTCCTCTCCCCACACTCACCTTGGCGATGGCCCTGCGGTACCTGGTCACCGCTTGTTGGATCAGACTGTGCACGGTGATGGCTCCGTCTCCACAAGGAACAACCACCCTGGTCCTCGCGAAGCAGACGGTCACTTTCATTACTCCTCTCGGCAACAGCAATATGTACACACACCAAAGGATCTCTCTCCTCGGAGCAGATATGAAGAGCGTCAGCCCAAGCCCAGATACAACAGGAAGGCTCAAAACCTTCCCTTCCCCCGTCCAGCAAACTTGTCTCTTTTGTTTTATTCCGCCCCGACCCTGGCCGCGTAAAACGAAGTGGTTTCCATGGTGTGCTGTTGCGAGCGGCCCCCGGCTCGGGTTGTACACGGCGCCCCTGTCCTGCCGCCACCTGTTCCTGTTTGTGGGAGTGGAGCCGGGGCGCGATCCTCACGCAGAGCGAACCTGGAATCGGGGACGCGACGGAGCCACCCAGTGTCTCCCCGCCCTGGCCACTCGCAGTACTGCAACATGGCAGAGCCATTGCTTCGGCTTTTAACCGCACACGGGGCTGGCTGCATCTGAACCCGCACAGCCTGTTCCTAAAGTTTATTCGCTGTTGCAACCAAGGACCAAGATTTTTTTTAAAATTAAATAAACAGTACTGCACCCGGTCACTACCACTGCCGTTCCCAATTTCCTCCCCACCCCCTGGCCGATGGTAGTGGACGCTCTGTGAACAGCAGTCTTCTGCAGGTGGTCACCCTCGCAGTTTAAAGGGTGCAGGCACAGATGAAATAGGGGACCATGAAATTACCCCCCTTTCCCAAAGAAGGACTCAGCCAGGCAACGCAGGAGGCCTTTGCGAACACCTTACTACCAACATGTATGGTCACTGTTTAAAAATATGCGGTCGCTCATTTAAGACTGATGAGAAGACCTTTTTTCTCAGAGGGTTGGGAGTCTAGAACTCTCTTCCTCGAAAGACAGTGGAAGAAGAGTCTTTGAATATCTTTTACGTCCTATCGTTTCAGGCAATGGGACCCTGTGTGAGAACCTCTCTGGCTACATCGAGGGCATCTTGAAATCCATCGTACAAGGTACGCCCAGCTTCTGTCGCGACACGACGGACTTCCTACAGAAACTCAGCACCCATGGACCAGTTGAACCAGGAACATTCCTCGTCACAATGGACGTCTCGGCACTCTCCAGCAGCATCCCCCATGACGACGGCATTGCTGCAACAGCCTCAGTACTCAACACCGACAACTGCCAATCTCCAGACGCAATTCTGCAACTCATCCGCTTCATTCTGGATCACAACTTCACCTTCGACAACAAGTTCTTCATCCAGACGCATGAAACAGCCATGGGGACCAAATTCGCACCCCAATACGCCAACATCTTCATGCACAAGTTTGAACAAGACCTACTCACCACACAGGACCTTCAACCGACGTTATACACCAGATACATCGATGACATTTTTTTCCTTTGGACCCACGGCGAAGAATCACTGAAACAACTACACGATGACATCAATAAGTTCCATCAGACTCACCATGGACTACTCTCCAAAATCAGTTGCATTCTTGGACACACTCGTCTCCATCAAGGACGGTCACCTCAGCACTTTGCTTTACCGCAAACCCACGGATAACCTCACGATGCTCCACTTCTCCAGCTTCCACCCTAAACACATTAAAGAAGTCATCCCTTGTGGACAAGCTCTCCGTATACACAGGATCTGCTCAGATGAGGAGGAGCGTAACAGACATCTACAGACGTTGAAAGATGCCCTCGTACGAACGGGATGTGGCGCTCGACTCATCGATCGACAGTTCCAACGCGCCACAGCAAAAAACCGCACCAACCTCCTCAGAAGACAAAAATGGGACACAACCGACAGAATACCCTTCGTCGTCCAGTACTTTCCCGGAGCGGAGAAACTACGACATCTCCTTCACAGCCTTCAACACGTCATCGATGAAGATGAACATCTTGCCAAGGTCATCCCCACACCCCCACTACTTGCCTTCAAACAACCGCGCAACCTCAAACAAACCATTGTTTGCAGCAAACTACCCAGCCTTCAGAACAGTGACCACGACACCACACAACCCTGCCGTGGCAATCTCTGCAAGACGTGCCAGATCATCGACATGGATACCACCATTACACGTAAGAACACCACCCACCAGCTACGCGGTACATACTCGTGTGACTCGGCCAACGTTGTCTACCTCATACGCTGCAGGAAAGGATGTCCCGAAGCGTGGTACATTGGCGAGACCATGCAGACTCTGCGACAACGAATGAACGGACATTGCACGACAATCACCAGACAGGAATGTTCCCTTCCAGTTGGGGAACACTTCAGCAGTCAAGGGCATTCAGCCTCTGATCTCCAGGTAACCGTTCTCCAAGGCGGCCTTCAGGACGTGCGACAACACAGAATCGCCGAGCAGAAACTTATAGCCAAGTTCCGCACACATGAGTGCGGCCTCAACCGGGACCTGGGATTCATGTCGCATTACATTCATCCCCCACCATTTGGCCTGCAAAGTCCTACCAACTGTCCTGGCTTGACACAATTCACACCTTTTTAACCTGGGGTTACCCCATCTCTGGATCTGTAAAGATTTAATCACCTGCTAATGCTCGCATTCCAAGCATTGTCTGGCATCTTTGAATCTGTCAATATATATATGTTTCTGGAACATACCTCTTCATTCACCTGAGGAAGGAGCAGCGCTCCGAAAGCTAGTGACATCGAAACAAACCTGTTGGACTTTAACCTGGTGTTGTAAGACTCTTACTAATATATTTTACGGCAGCGGTAGATAGATTCTTGATTAATGAGGAAGTGAAAGGTTATGGAGGCAAGAATGTGCATTTCTTGGATTTTATTTTATTATTTTTGGTCCATGGACTCATAATCGGAATTAGCAGTGGACTTATGCTAAGGTAGACTGCTAGTTAGGATAGTGTTTTCTTTTTGAAGAGAGAAAGCAGACGAGTCGGCGCCAAGGGAATCTTAAGAACAAGCATTGGAGAAAGTTGGTTCAATTGGTTGGCTGGCAACCTGTGGATTGGTCAGGGACACTGTTCTGGTTGACAACAGTCAGTGATTGGTTTCTGTGGGATGCTTCTGAGAGACCTGGTTAGACCTTGAAGGGAATAGGAGCTCTCCCTCTCTGCTGAAGTATAGGATTGCTTTTTTGTTTTAAACCAGTGAGTGCCTGGCACATCTTTACCGCGGAGTTGAAATGGTCTTGAATCTCCGGGCAGCACGGTAGCGTTGTGGATAACACAATTGCTTCACAGCTCCAGGGTCCCAGGTTCGATTCCGGCTTGGGTCACTGTCTGTGCGGAGTCTGCACGTCCTCCCCGTGTGTGCGTGGGTTTCCTCCGGGTGCTCCGGTTTCCTCCCACAGTCCAAAGATGTGCAGGTTAGGTGGATTGGCCATGATAAATTGCCCTTAGTGTCCAAAATTGCCCTTAGTGTTGGGTGGGGTTACTGGGTTATGGGGATAGGGTGGAGGTGTTTACCTTGGGTGGGATGCTCTTTCCAAGAACCAGTGCAGACTCGATGGGCCGAATGGCCTCCTTCTGCACTGTAAATTCTATGATAATCTACAATGAAAGTAGACAGCCTTACAGAGAAAACTCTCTCAAGCTTAAAAGGAAGAAGCATTGAAGCAAAAGATTGAAATCCTAAAAGACTTTAACTGAAAACCACCATAGTGCATCGTAGATCTTTTATCCTTTTTACTTTATCATCATTTTTTCTTCTCTCCACCACCCTTACCCTCTAGGTTGTCAGTATGTGTGTGTGTGTAGAGTGGGGGTAGTTGGAAATGTGGGAGGGTTTTTTGAGAAAGGGGTATTAGGTAGTCAGTTACATTTTTGTCATTTTAATTTTATTATTGTTAAATAATAAAAGGTTATTTGTGTTAAATTTACAAACCTGGTGACTGCAATTTATTGGGCTCAGCCAAGGTCCTCAGGTATTTTAAAATAGAATCTAATTTCACTTGTGTTGCAACTCCAGGTCAAGTGGGGCTGTAATTGACCATGCAGAAGCCCACTGTGTTGTGGCACTTCAAGGATTATTACCACAAAGCAAACCCACTGTTGCTGTAGGAAACATATATCACAAAACTTCTCAAATTCACTTCCACTCTGCTGTGGAAATTCAAAACTTCAGACACAAGACTGCTTTTTGGACCTCATGACTTTGCTGGTTTGATTGGTTGGCTGATTTAAACTGCACCTCTTTCAGCACAGAGATTTTGTTAATAGTTTTTCTCATGCAACCAAACCTCAGGAGGTCTCACATCTCCAACATTTCTCCCTAAATACCCTTTTCCTATTTCATCTTCAGTTCCATTATCCTTTGCACTTCTTCAAACTTTATCTTTCCCAAAATGTAAAAATCTTCCATGTTCTCCCCCATTGCCCTCCTCATGCAATAAAATTTAATTAACCTTCCTTTGTAAAAGTTTGTAAAACCTTTACTCCCCTTTGAAATTTAAATGCAAAAAATCTAAACCTTTACTTATCTCCAAATGTAAATGTCTACCCATGTTTGTTTATTCATAGAAAATTCACTTGGCCATACCTACTTCAAATACATACCTTTAACACCGACACTCCTTTCATGTCTCAAACCGTACGAGACAATCAGTCTTTGGGTTAATTAAAATAGTGGCACACACACACAGACCCACATGCCCACTTCACACAATAACACAATAGACCCCCAAAATATTAACAGTAATAACATCTAAGTGCGGCACGGTGTCACAGTGGTCAGCACGGCGCCAAGGACCCGGGTTCGCTCCTGGCTCCGGGTCACTGTCCATGTGGAGTTTGCACATTCTCCCCGTGTCTGCGTGGGTCTCATCCCCATAACCCAAAAAGATGTTCAGGGTAGCTGGATTGGCCACATTTAATTGCCCCTTAATTGGGAAAAAAAAGAATTGGGTCCTCTAAATTTATTTTTTAAATGTAGTCACATCTCTTGTCACAAGTGCTACCAACGGAGTCACAGATGACAAAAGCTTATCTATACATAAAAGGTGTTTGATAACGTGCCTTAGCGGGCCAGCATGGCGCCGGAATGCTCCACACACTGCCAGCGCGGGTCCACGCATGCGCGTGACGGTCATCTCCGCGATGGCGCGTGCGTGCGACGGCCGTCTCCGAGCCGGCACCGTGCAACATGGCGGAGCCCTACAGCGGGCCCACGCAGAAGGAGGTAGGCCCCCTCCAGGTCACGGGCACCTGCCGATCGGTAGCCCCCGATCAACGGCCTGGATGCCGTGGAGGCCTCCCACCGCCCCCGCCCCCCCCCCCCCCCCCCCCCCCCCGGAGTCTGATCCCCCTGCCCCACCACCAGGAAGGCCACCGCAGCCGCGGGTCCGAGCTCCCACCAGGTGGTACCAGGTTGGAATCACGCCGGCGGGACTCGGCAGGAATTCGGCCGGCCGACCGCGGAGAATCATGGCGCGGGCTCAGAGAATCCCAGCCAGGATGTATACAAATTTGGCCGAATGTCAAGATGGTGGTGAACTGTTATATTTCAGACTGGAGGCAGTTATACAGTGGAGTTCCCCAGAAGTCAGTAGGAGGACCATTGTTTTTCCATCCAAAGGGGCAGGAGCTGAGAGGCGTGATGGGTTTTCTGCAAAAATCATTGAAAGTGGCAGGGCAGGTTGAGTAAGTGGTTGAAAAGGTGTACAGGATCTTGCTTTTATAAATTGAGCATAGAGTATAAAATTATGATGAACCTTTACAAACATTTGTTCGGCTAATTGATGGATAGGGTGTCAGTCAGGCAGGCTGCTTTGTCCTGGATGGTGTCGAACTTCTTAGAGTTATGTTCTTCCAGGCAAATGCGGAGAATTCCATCATCAGCCTGGCGCAAGAGGAAGTAGAATTTACCTGTACAAAATCTGACTCCAAGCCCCTTCCTCTAGCCCCCAGCCCAATTCATCTTCCCACTTCCCCTTTATCTCTTCTAACAGAGCTTTCTCCATCTCCAGCAACCATGCATATATGTCCAAGATCTTCCCTTCCCCCAGATCATCACAAGATAACATGCTATCCATCAGTGTATGTCTCAGCAACTGGGGGAACAAAGAGAGTTCTTTGTGAACAAAGTCTCGCACTTGCATATATCTATGCTCACTCCCCCTCTGAAGTTGGTATCTTTCCTTCAGCTCCATCGGTCCCACAAACCCACCCTCCACAAACAGATCCCTAAACCTCTTAATCCTTTCCCTCTTCCAAATCCTGTACGTTGCATCTATCCCAGACGGTGCAAATCTATGGTTTCCGCAGACTGGGGACAGTACTAATCTAAAATGTTGGTTGAGTTGATTCCAGATTTTTAGAGATGCCACCACTATCGGGTTCATTGTGAATTTGGCCGAGGAAAATGGGGAAGGGCCAGTAACCAATGCCCTTAAACACGACCCCACACACAAAGCCTCTTCCATTTGCCCCTACCCCAACTTCCCCCACCACCATTGAACCTTCTCGATGTTTGCCATCCAATAGTAGAACATAAAATTTGGTAACACCAGCTGACCCCTCTGCAGAAAGGCTCTATAAATCCTGGGTGTCTTGCCCGCCCACACAAAGACTGTGATTAACTTGTCCACCCGAACGAAAAAAATATCGAGAGAGACTGGAACACAAATAGGAATCTTGGCAAAATGTTCATTTTGATCACTTATACACTTTTTGCCAAGGAAATCGGGAGAGCATCCCACCTTCAAGTTCCCTTTCATCCCCTCCACCAAACTGGCCAAGTTCAATTTGTGCAACAAGGCCCAATCATGAGCCATCTGAATCCCTAGATAGCTAAACATCGTCTTGGCCAGCTTGAACAGTAGCGTTTCCAGATCTGCTCCCCTACCCAGGGGGTTTACCGGAAATATTTCGCTCTTGTTCACATTTAGTTTGTATCCTGAGAATGATCAAAACTTCCTCAACAGTTCTATTGTCTTCCCCAAACAGACTAGAGGGTCCGGGAATGTGCAACAACAGGTCGTCCACATAAAGGGACACCCTATGTTCCTTCTATGTTCAATTGCTAGCGTGACCAACAATGGGACATCCCTGTCTCTTGTCCTTTATAGCCAGAAATACCCTGAGCTCACCATGTTAGTCTGGACACTCACTGTGGGAGCATTATATAACAGGCTTACCCAGGAGATAAACTTTGGCCCAAATTCAAATCGTCCCAGAACCTTGAAAAGATACCTCCACTCCGCCTGATGGAAAGTTTTCTCTGCATCTATGAAGATGATTACTTCAAGCACCTTCCCCCTCGATGGAGGACATGACCATGTTCTAGAGTCGCCTGATATTGGCCGGAAATTGTCACACCTTAACAAACTCAGTCTGGTTCTTGGAGACCACTCCAGACACAACCCTCCAGACGCTTTGCCAAAACCTTAGCTAATGCCTTTGCATCGATATTCAGTAAAGAAATAAGCCTATAAGACCCACGTTCCAGCCAGACCCTTGTCCTTCTTAAGGATCAGGGAGATCGATGCCTGCACCAACATGGCTGGCAGCTCCCCCTGCAACAGAGAGTCATTGAGCATCCTCAGTAAATGTGGTGCCAGTGATGCTACAAACTGCTTGTAAAATTCCACCGGGAATCCATCTAGCCCTGGTGCATTCCCTGATTGCATAGAACTGATACACTCCATAACCTCCTCCAGTCCCAATGATGCCTCCAACCCCTGTCCTCTCATCCTCTCCACCACCAAGAAGTCCAGTCCATCTAATAACGGTTCTATCTCCAAGCCTTCCTCCAGGTGTTCAGAATTATACTGCCCTCAGTAAAATGCCTCAAATGCGCCATTAATTTTCTCCAGAGCCGTTACCAGCTCTCCCCCTCGTCCATAACCTGGAATATTTCTCATGTGGCTACCTGTTGTCTCAGTTGGTGAGCCAATAGACGGCTGGCCTTCTCCCCATACTCCTAAAATGCCCCCCATGAATGACGCAGTTGGTTCATCACCTTCCCAGTCGATACCAAATCAAATTTTATCTGTAACCTCTTTCTGCGAACAGCTTATTTGTTGGGACCATGGAGGGTCCACCTCCAGAATTGAGTCAACCAACCTCTGCCTGTCCACCCTCCCAACCTTGTCCCTTTGGGCCTTATATGAGATGACCTCACCTCTGATTACCGCCTTCAACGCTTCCCAGAACGTTGAGGGTGGGACTTCCCATTCTCGTTGAACTCTACATTGTTCCCTTTGGCCGAGGCTACCTCCTCACAGAACTCCTTGTCTGCTAAGAGCACCATGTATAAGCTCTATGGGGGTCGTTGGGCTCGGCCTGTCTCCAGCCTCACATCCACATAATGTGGTGCATGATCTAATATTATTATCCCAGTGTACTTAGCCCCCACCATTCCCGGGAATACCGATTTCCCCACACAAAAAAGCCTATTCAGGAGTACACTGATGCACGTGGGAGAAGAAGGAAAACTCCCTCTCTCTTGGATGACTAGACCGCCACAGATCCACCCCCCCCCCCACCTGTTTCATAAACACTGCCAACTCTTTCTCCATCACCGAAGTTACAAAGGACTTGGGGCTCGATCTGCCCATCCTTCGGTCCAATCACAGTTGAAGTCACCCCACTCTGCCCTTGATCAACTGATAAGAGTCAAGGTCGGTGGTAGTCACCAATATCTTCTTAATAAAATCTGCATTGTCCCAATATATCCACTTGGTGAGGAGGTCCAGCCGAATCCAGACCCGCCTCAGTTCCAGGCCCATCTAAAATGGCCACCATCACCGCCCTCACCAAAATCCAACCGCAAAGAAATTTATGTCACCAGCATTCTATCTCCCCCTCCCCCAGCCCCTTTTGAATTCCTACCCACCACCCCTCCCCCCTGCACCCCCTTCGATCAATCCGCCAACCCATCCCACTCCAAAAAACACCCTGCCCCCCCCAAACAAAGAACGCGCAGCCAACGTAGGCATGCTGCCCCCCCCCCCCCACCAATTAATCCAGTCACCCCACCCCCCAGGCTATCCGCTGCAGCTCCCTATTTCACAGTGATCCTGTTTACTAGCATGACCGCCAGCAATGTGATCCCCACTTGGAAAACAACAAAAAGAACCCAACCCATACAGCCCAAACTACCCTATACTCCACTCCCCCATCCGAAATAGTGTGTACCGGGAAGAACGGACCCATACCCCCCCTTGACGGGACACATTAACCCAAAGTCCGGTTGAGAAAAAACATGGAACCCAAAGTAACAACAATATCAACCATGGTGAAGAGCAACCACATGAACTTTTAAAACTCCAAACATTCAAATAATAAAAAACACCATAACTGTACATAATCGCCATCAATTCACCCCCAAACCATCCACCCATGACGGATTCCCCGTTCTCGGCTCCTGGTGTAGCAACCGGTGGGCCCAATCTACGTTGGGGGATTTTGCAAAGAGCCCCTCCCCGACCAGCTTCCCGAAAATCTTTGCCAAATATTCAGTGGCGCTCGTACCTTTGATTCGCTCCGATAAACCGACCATGCTCAGGTTTTGATGCCTGGATCGGTTCTCCTGGTCGTCCATCCTGGCCTTCAAAACTTAATGGGCCTCTGCTAACATTGGTATTTCTGCCTCTGAAGGGACAATCCAGTCGCTGTGATCTGGGACGGTTTCTCCACCTTCTGGATCGTCGTGCCCTGTGACTCCAGTCGCTGCTCCACCCGTTCCATCGCCACACGAAGGGGAGCTACTGCCACCACAATAACCTTAGACAGGTCTTCCCGCATCTCCTGCCTGTACTTCTGGAATTCTCCAATGATCAAGTCCATTAGCTGCTCAATGACACGGAGTTCCGCCATATTCTCCTTCATTCTGCCACGAAGGCCCTCTGAATCTGGAGTGGGGGCTTTGTTCAATTTTTGCCTCATATTGTACCCCACTGGCATCCCACACCAGAGGAGAAACCAACAAACATCATTCACTTTAACTTTCGTCCCAGGAACGGCATTGTGGTGCAGTGGTTAGCACTGATGCCTCACGACGCCGAGGACCGGGGTTTGATCCCAGCCCCGGGTCACTGTTTGTGTGGAGTTTGCATATTCTCCCAGTGTTTGAATTAGTCTGACCCCCACAACCCAAAGATGTGCAGGGTAGGTGGATTGGCCATGCTAAATTGCCCCTTTATTGGAAAAAAAAATTAGGTACTCTAAATATATTCTTTAACTTTCTTCCCACCACAACACCCGTTTACCGGGTAAAAAGGGACAAAAACCAAGTCTCCAAGTGGGAGCCACTTGTGTGAGACGGCTCAGCACATAGTCACCAAAAGTCTAACCCCTGGGGCATTGATGGAAGGTGATTCAGTGATGGTAATTGTCATGTGAGAGTACCTTTAAGAAATAGGTGTTTATCGAATAGCTGTAGTGGATGTACCTTTTAGAAATGTGTGTTTATCAAACAGCTGCAGTGATGTCATAGTGTGGGTGGCGCTGGGCTGTCTGTCTGCTTTTACTTTTGTTTTTCAACTGGCAGCTACAGTGTGTGTTTAGTTTCGTTTTCAGAGTTGGAGCTGCACCCAGCCAAACAAGGTGTAATTTTGATCTCTCTCTGCATGAAAAAATGTCTTCAGATCACTTGCTAATTTAAAAGTGATAACTGCTCTCAGTAGAGAATTTAAAACTGCTGTCTTTGTAAAAGAGGGTATTTGTCTTATGGATGTTGCTAGGAAAGATTAAGGGTTACTTGTAGAGTACTGTATTCTTTGTGGGAAGTATTTGAGTTGATAATTGCTAAGATGTTTACTGTGTGTTTATAAAATGTTAACTGGATTTATATAATAAACATTGTTTTGTTTTAAAAGTACTTTAGATCTCTGCTGCATCACTCCTGTAGAGTGGGCCCTTGTGCTCCCCAGAACCAAAGTCATTTAAAGTTGTGGGTCAGGTGAACTCCATGATACACTTTGGGGTTCTCTAAACTCTGGCCCGTAATAGTAATCCCATTGAATGTCAAGGGGAGGTGGTTTGACTTTCTCGTGTTGGAGATGGTAATTACATAACACTTGTGTGGCATAAATGATATTTGTCATTTATCAGCTGAAACTTGAATGTTGTCCAGGTTTTCTTGCGCCTAAGCATGGACTATTTCTTTATCTGAGGAGTTGTGAATAGAAATTAACACTGCAGTCATTAGCAAACATCACCATTTCTGGCCTTGGGATGGAATGAACGTTGTTAATAAAGCAGCTGAAGATAGTTGGGCCTAAGTCACTACCCCGAGGAGTTCCTACAGTGTTGCCCTCGGGCTGAAATGATTGGCTTCCAATAACCACAACCATCTTCCTTTGTGTGGGGTATGTTACCAGTTAGTGAGATGGTTTCCCCCTGATTCACAGTGATTTTGATTTTACTAAGGGCACCACCCACCAACCACCTCTCCACGCTGCCCCCCTTTCCAATCCCATAATGCTACATAAGGACAAATACTGCTTTGATGTCAAGGGCAATCATTCTCACCTCACCTCTGGAATTCAGCTCTTTTGTTCATGTTTTGACAAAGGCCTTAATGATGTCTGGAGCCAAATGGCCTGATGGAAGTAACCTGACCGTAAGACCATAAGACATAGGAGCAGAATTAGGCCACTCGGGCCATCGAGTCTGCTCCGCCATTCAATCATGGCTGATATGTTTCACATCCCCATTCTCCTGCCTTCGCCCCATAACCCCTGATCCCCTTATTAATCAAGAACCTTTCTATCTCCAGGCAGCACGGTAACGCAGTGGTTAGCATTGCTGCCTCACGGCGCCGAGGTCCCAGGTTCAATCCCGGCTCTGGGTCACTGTCCGTGAGGAGTTCACACATTCTCCCCATGTCTGCGTGGATCTCACCCCCACAACCCAAAGATGTGAAGAGTAGGTTAATTGGCCACATTAAATTGCCCCTTAATTGGAAAAAAATAATTGGGTACTCTAAATTTAAAACAAAAGACAGAACCTTTCTATCTCTGACTACTTTTTACATTTAAAATTTTTTTTTAGAGTACCCAATTAATTTTTTCGAATTAAGGGGCAATTTAGCATGTCCAATCCACCTACCCTGCACATCTTTGGGTTGTGGGGGTGAAACCCACGCAAACACGGGAAGAATGTGGAAACTCCACATGGACAGTGACCCAGAGCCGGGATCGACCCTGGGACCTCGGCGCCGTGAGGTAGCTGTGCTAGCCCACTGCGCCACCGTGCTGCCCTTCTATCTCTGACTTAAAGACACTCACTGAGCATTGGTGATTAGGTTATTGATGAGTAACTATGGCTTAATAGTACAGTCAACAACATCTTCCATCCCTTTGTTGATGATAGAAACCAACCTTTTATTGAAGGTAAAAAGGTTTAAAGGAAGAAATTATTTAAATAAATCATATTAACTAAAATTTAAAATCAATATATATTCGCTGTAACAGTAAGAAAAGGCTGACTGCTTGTGAATTGATCAGATAAGCCAAATACTAGAATTTGCAAGGACAAACTGGTAGAAAGACTCTTTGTGTTAGAGAGCTGAGCTAAGATCCAGTTCCGTGTCCATGGTAACAACAAGTCACCCCATAGTAAGAATCTTTGGTGGGAAAGGTTTTCTTCGAGAGGAAAAATACAGAAATCTTTTATCTCTTAATTTGACAGACAGGCACTTCGGCCAAATTAAATGATTTATAGATTAGTTAAAACCAATCACAGCTGTAAAAAAGGATGACACTTTAAAGATAGTAATCTCCTCAAAAGTTCAGGTACTGGGATGGGAAAGCCATTCTAGAATCAATTCAACCTATCTTCTGAAACTTATTCTATCTGCTTGCTTTGCAAAACAGCTATTTTATTCAGTTTTAAACTGCACAGTCGTTTTGTACTGTGTATCTTGATTTGAAGAAATTACCTGAGCTATTATTGTATTTTGAATTCAACAATCTGTATTTGCGAAAGACAATTATCCTGATTAGCTGCTGCAGGGCTAGTCGGAACGTCTTAAATTTTGAACTTGAAAATTGGAGCTTACCAGTAGACACTACTAGCTGACAAAATAAAAGTTGAAAATTGCTTTTAACCCAAGAAGCCAGTCTTGAATTTCTGTTATTTGCTATATGGTACGGTGTTACAGGTATACGAATAGACACAGAGATCCTACAGTTGATAATGATTGATCAGATGAGATTTTTCCTCTTGGCTTCTGCCTTATCCAAAACAGAATGACACAATATTTTTAAGTACCAGTTTACTTTTTCAGCAATAAGTCCAGTTTATTTTATTCTACACTTTGCTTTGTGAAAATGATGACTGTTTGTCACTTGCTTTATAACAATGTGTTTTCATTGTCTTCAGTCTCCACCACAGACTCCAGTCCCTAGCCATTAACTCCATCCCTCTCCCCAGCACCTGTCTGAGACTGAAACAGACTGTTTGTAACCTTGGTGTTGTATTTGTCCCAGAATGAGTTTCTGACCAGACCAACCCTAAGACTGCCTATTTCCAACTCTACAACTTTGCCTGACTCCACGTTGCATCAGCCATCTGCTGCTAAATCCCTTGAGGCCTGACTATTGTGGCACACAATACAAACAAAGAACAAAGAACAAAGAAATGTACAGCACAGGAACAGGCCCTTCGGCCCTCCAAGCCCGTGCCGACCATACTGCCCGACTAAACTACAATCTTCTACACTTCCTGGGTCCGTATCCTTCTATTCCCATCCTATTCATATATTTGTCAAGATGCCCCTTAAATGTCCCTATCGTCCCTGCCTCCACTACCTCCTCCGGTAGTGAGTTCCAGGCACCCACTACCCTCTGCGTAAAAAACTTGCCTCGTACATCTACTCTAAACTTTGCCCCTCTCACCTTAAACCTATGCCCCCTAGTAATTGACCCCTCTACCCTGGGGAAAAGCCTCTGACTATCCACTCTGTCTATGCCCCTCATAATTTTGTATACCTCTATCAGGTCGCCCCTCAACCTCCTTCGTTCCAGTGAGAACAAACCGAGTTTATTCAATCGCTCCTCATAGCTTATGCCCTCCATACCAGGCAACATTCTGGTAAATCTCTTCTGCACCCTCTCTAAAGCCTCCACATCCTTCTGGTAGTGTGGCGACCAGAATTGAACACTATACTCCAAGTGTGGCCTAACTAAGGTTCTATACAGCTGCAACATGACTTGCCAATTCTTATACTCAATGCCCCGGCCAATGAAGGCAAGCATGCCGTATGCCTTCTTGACTACCTTCTCCACCTGTGTAGCCCCTTTCAGTGATCTGTGGACCTGTACTCCTAGATCTCTTTGACTTTCAATACTCTTGAGGGTTCTACCATTCACTGTATATTCCCTACCTGCATTAGCCCTTCCAAAATGCATTACCTCACATTTGTCCAGGTTAAACTCCATCTGCCATCTCTCCGCCCAAGTCTCCAGACAATCTAAATCCTGCTGTATCCTCAGACAGTCCTCATCGCTATCCGCAATTCCACCAACCTTTGTGTCGTCTGCAAACTTACTAATCAGACCAGTTACATTTTCCTCCAAATCATTTATATATACTACAAAGAGCAAAGGTCCCAGCACTGATCCCTGTGGAACACCACTGGTCACAGCCCTCCAATTAGAAAAGCATCCCTCCATTGCTACCCTCTGCCTTCTATGGCCTAGCCAGTTCTGTATCCACCTTGCCAGTTCACCCCTGATCCCGTGTGACTTCACCTTTTGTACCAGTCTACCATGAGGGACCTTGTCAAAGGCCTTACTGAAGTCCATATAGACAACATCTACTGCCCTACCTGCATCAATCATCTTAGTGACCTCCTCGAAAAACTCTATCAAGTTAGTGAGACACGACCTCCCCTTCACAAAACCGTGCTGCCTCTCACTAATACGTCCATTTGCTTCCAAATGGGAGTAGATCCTGTCTCGAAGAATTCTCTCCAGTAATTTCCCTACCACTGAAGTAAGGCTCACCGGCCTGTAGTTCCCGGGATTATCCCTGCCACCCTTCTTAAACAGAGGAACAACATTGGCTATTCTCCAGTCCTCCGGGACATCCCCTGAAGACAGCGAGGATCCAAAGATTTCTGTCAAGGCCTCAGCAATTTCCTCTCCAGCCTCCTTCAGTATTCTGGGGTAGATCCCATCCGGCCCTGGGGACTTATCTACCTTAATATTTTTTAAGACACCCAACACCTCGTCTTTTTGGATCACAATGTGACCCAGGCTATCTACACCCCCTTCTCCAGACTCAACATCTACCAATTCCTTCTCTTTGGTGAATACTGATGCAAAGTATTCATTTAGTACCTCGCCCATTTCCTCTGGCTCCACACATAGATTCCCTTGCCTATCCTTCAGTGGGCCAACCCTTTCCCTGGCTACCCTCTTACTTTTTATGTAAGTGTAAAAAGCCTTGGGATTTTCCTTAACCCTATTTGCCAATGCCTTTTCATGACCCCTTCTAGCCCTCCTGACTCCTTGCTTAAGTTCCTTCCTACTTTCCTTATATGCCACACAGGCTTCGTCTGTTCCCAGCCTTTTAGCCCTGACAAATGCCTCCTTTTTCTTTTTGACGAGGCCTACAATATCACTCGTCATCCAAGGTTCCCGAAAATTGCCGTATTTATCTTTCTTCCTCACAGGAACATGCCTGTCCTGTATTCCTTTCAACTGACACTTGAAAGCCTCCCACATGTCAGATGTTGATTTGCCCTCAAACATCCGCCCCCAATCTATGTTCTTCAGTTCCCGCCTAATATTGTTATAATTAGCCTTCCCCCAATTTAGCACATTCATCCTCGGACCACTCTTATCCTTGTCCACCAGTACTTTAAAACTTACTGAATTGTGGTCACTGTTACCGAAATGCTCCCCTACTGAAACATCTACCACCTGGCCGGGCTCATTCCCCAATACCAGGTCCAGTACCGCCCCTTCCCTAGTTGGACTGTTTACATATTGTTTTAAGAAGCCCTCCTGGATGCTCCTTACAAACTCTGCCCCGTCTAAGCCCCTGGCACTAAGTGAGTCCCAGTCAATATTGGGGAAGTTGAAGTCTCCCATCACCACAACCCTGTTGTTTTTACTCTTTTCCAAAATCTGTCTACCTATCTGCTCCTCTATCTCCCGCTGGCTGTTGGGAGGCCTGTAGTATACCCCCAACATTGTGACTGCACCCTTCTTATTCCTGATCTCTACCCATATAGCCTCACTGCCCTCTGAGGTGTCCTCTCGCTGTATAGCTGTGATACTCTCCTGAACAAGTAGCGCAACTCCGCCTCCCCTTTTACATCCCCCTCTATCCCACCTGAAACATCTAAATCCTGGAACGTTTAGCTGCCAATCCTGCCCTTCCCTCAACCAGGTCTCTGTAATGGCAACAACATCATAGTTCCAAGTAGTAATCCAAGCTCTAAGTTCATCTGCCTTACCCGTAATGCTCCTTGCATTAAAACATATGCACTTCAGGCCACCAGACCCGCTGTGTTCAGCAACTTCTCCCCGTCTGCGCTGCCTCAGAGCCACACTGTCCCTATTCCCTAGTTCTCCCTCAATGCTCTCACCTTCTGACCTATTGCTCCCGTGCCCACCCCCCTGCCATACTAGTTTAAACCCTCCCGTGTGACACTAGCAAACCTCGCGGCCAGTCAGAATACAGGAGGGAGATAGAGAACCTAGTGGAGTGGTGCAGTGACAACAATCTCTCCCTCAATGCCAGCAAAACTAAAGAGCTGGTCAGTGACTTCAGGAATCAAAGTACTGTACACCCCCCTGTCGGCATCAATGGGGCCGAGGTGGAGATGGTTAGCAGTTTCAAATTCCTAGGGGTGCACATCTCCAACAATCTGGCCTGGTCCACCTGAGTCGACGCTACCACCAAGAAAGCACAACAGCGCCTATAATTCCGCAGGAAACTAAGAAAATTTGGCACGTCCACATTAACTCTCACCAACTTTTACAGATGCACCATAGAAAGCATCCTATCTGGCTGTACCACAGCCTGGTATGGCAACTGCTCAGCCCAGGACCGCAAGAAACTTCAGAGAGTCGTGAACACAGCCCAGTCCATCACACAAACCTGCTTCCCATCCATTGACTCCATCTACACCTACCGCTGCCTGGGGAAAGCGGGCAGCATAATCAAAGACCCCTCCCACCCGGCTTACTCACTCTTCCAACTTCTTCCATCGGGCAGGAGATACAGAAGCCTGAGAACACGCACGAACAGACTCAAAAACAGCTTCTTCCCTGCTGTTACCAGACTTCTAAATGACCCTCTTATGGACTGACCTCATTAACACTACACCCCTGTATGCTTCATCCGATGCCGGTGCTTATGTAGTTACATTGTGTTGCCCTATTATGTATTTTCTTTTATTCCCTTTTCTTCCCATGTACTGAATGATCTGTTGAGCTGCTCGCAGAAAAATACTTTTCACTGTACCTCGGTACACGTGACAATAAACAAATTCAATCCAACCCAATCCACACTCCTGGCCAGCCTCCCATCTTCCACCCTTCATAAAAGTAAGTTCATCCAAAACTCTGCCACTCATATCTCAACTGGCACCAAGTTCCACTCACCCATGACAAGTGTGTTTACTGGCCCTTGTTTTCAAATCCCTCCCTGGCCTCATCCATCCCCATCTCCGTAAGCTCCTCCAGTCCTACCTCTGACCACATTTTGGTTGTTTGCCCTTAAATTCCCTGGTTTCAGTGTCTGCTTCTAGGAATGAGGCTGGTTTAGTGATCTCTGTTGTTTCTCAATACAGGCAGCATCATAACCTCTTTCTTTGCAGGTCTTATTAATGCAGTGGCTGTCTGGGCCTGTACTGACATGTCAGGAGACATTTGAGCAGGGTGTGGGTGTTATGATGGAACATTACTCTGAGAGACATTTCCAATAACTGCGCCAGTTTGTGCCAAATGCATGTTCCTGGGCGCTCCCTCAGCATGTTTGGGAGTAAATGATTTCTGGGCAACAGTTGTTCAAAACCAGTTATGATTGCTTCAATCCAAGATGGAGGATCCAGGTAATAACACCATAGAATCACAGAATGGTTATAGCACAGAGGGTGGCCATTTGGCCTGTTGTGTCTGTGCTGGCTCGCTCCAAGAACAATTCATCACTTCCTGACCCTTTTCCCGTAATCCTGCAAATTATTTTTCCTTAAATTCTCCTTTGGAAGCCACAATTGAATCTGCCTCCACCATGCTCTCAGGCAGTGCATTCCAGATCCAAAACACTCACAACATTTTAAAAAGGTTCTTCCTATTGTTCACACTGCCCTGGGCAGCACGGTAGCACAGTGGGTAGCACTGTTGCTTCACAGCTCCAGGGTCCCAGGTTCGATTCCCGGCTTGGGTCACTGTCTGTGTGGTGTGTGCACATTCTCCTTGTGCCTGCGTGGGTTTCCTCCGGGTGCTCCGGTTTCCTCCCACAAGGCCCAAAAGACCTGCTGTTAGGTAATTTGGACATTCTGAATTCTCCCTCTGTGTACCCGAACAGGCAACGAAATGTGACGACTAGGGGCTTTTCACAGTAACTTCATAGCAGTGTTAATGTAAGCCTCCTTATGACAATAAAGATTATTATTATTCAACAATTATTTATTTTGCCCATCACCTTAAATGAGTGTCCTCTGATTCTCAACTCTGCCATCAATGGGATCTGTTTCTCTCAATCTACTCTGTCCAGACCCGTCATCATTTTGAGTACCTCCATCAAATCATCTTTCAACTTCTCTTCTCCAACGAGAACAGCCCCCGTTTCCCCAATCTATCCACGTAACTGAATTTCTTCATCCTGGAACCATCCTTGTGAATCTTTCCTGCAACCTCTCCAATGCCTTCACATCCTTCCTAAAATGTGTTACCCAGAACTGGATGCAATGCTCCAATTGAGGCTGAACCAGTGTTTTATGCAGGTCATGATTTAGAAGGCCGGAGATCGCCGATGCTTTATTAACCATGTTCTCAACCTACTCTGCCACCTTTAACGATATGTGCACATTTCGCCCCAGGTCCTTCTCTCTCTGGAGCCCCTTTAGAATTGTATTTTAATTAAGTATTTTTAAATATTTTTATTGAAGTTTTTCCATTTTAACAAATAATACAACAAAACCACAGCTCAGCAAAAATGTGTCAACACATATAGATACGCACGGCAGCACAGTAGCATTGTGGATAGCACAATTTCTTCACAGCTCCAGGGTCCCAGGTTCGATTCCGGCTTGGGTCACTGTCTGTGCGGAGTCTGCACATCCTGCCCGTGTGTGCGTGGGTTTCCTCCGGGTGCTCCGGTTTCCTCCCACAGTCCAAAGATGTGCAGGTTAGGTGGATTGGCCATGATAAATTGCCCTTAGTGTCCAAAATTGCCCTTAGTGTTGGGTGGGGTTGCTGGGTTATGGGGATAGGGTGGAAGTGTTGACCTTGGGTAGGGTGCTCTTTCCAAGAGCCGGTGCAGACTCGATGGGCCGAATGGCCTCCTTCTGCACTGTAACTTCTATGATTCTAAGATACAGAGGATGACAGGAGAACAGTAATATGGCTTGTCCAGTACACCATTAAAATAAGAGAATAAGGGAGAGGAGGATAAGGCCATGAAAACATGGTAAAATGGTGCACACCTTCCCAATTCCCGACGATTGCTTGCAATGACCACGGGAATTCAGGATAAGGGACGGGATTCTCTCACCCCGGGGCGGGCCGGAGAATCACCGGGACCAGTGGAAACACGCCACGCTGCCCCGACGCCAGTCCGCCGATTCTCCAGAGAGCGGAGAATCGCCGACATTGGCACCAGCGCGGTCGGCGCAGTGCCGGTAGAGCGGCCTCCCCCCCCGGCGATTCTCCGCCCAAGATGGGCTGAGCAGCCATGCAAAAAAAGCTGAGTCCCGCCGGCGCTGTTCTAACCTGATCTTACCCGGCGGGACTTCGGCATGGATGGATCCGGGGGCGGCCTGGTGGGGGGTCCGACCCCGGGGGAGACCACCGCTGTGGCCTGGCCTGGACTAAATCCACATGGAGTATCTCTGACATGGCATTAAAGAAAGAAGCCCAGAAGCCTATATGTTTGGGGCAGGACCAGAACTAGCTGGGCCAAGAGAACAGCGGTCATATCTATCCTCAATATTTGAGGGAAAAAACTCTCCTCCTTGCCCGAGCCAATTGCGTCCTGTGTAACACCTTAAACTGAATTAGGCTCAACCGAGCACATCAGGACGTGGAGTTGACTCTGTGAAAGGCCTCAATCCAAACCTCACCAGTAAGAATAGGGCCCAATTCACTTTTCCATTTTGCCCTCAGACCACTTAGCGGAGCAGAATCCGACGATAGAATATGGCCACATAGGTCCGAAGTAGGCCTCTTGCCACCCCGAGCCAAAGACAGAATCCTCTTCATCAAGGAAGAAAGTGGCACCTTACGGAAGAAGTCGCGAACTTGAATTTACCGCAAAAGACTGGAGTTGGGTCGCTGGAATTTAGCAGCTGACTCCCGAAAACTGGCAGAACTCCTCTCCATGAACATATCCGCAAAACATTCCAGACCCTTTACTTCCCAAGATTTAAATGTGTCCAAACCAGAAGGTAGGAAAAGGTGATTGTTGCCAATAGGGGCTGGTGAAGACATGGAAAGGAGCTTAAAATGCTGTCTAAAGTGTTTCCAAATTCAAACAACACCAGGTTAAAGTCCAACAGGTTTGTTTCGATGTCACTAGCTTTCGGAGCGCTGCTCCTTCCTCAGGTGAAGCGGAGCCTGAGGAAGGAGCAGCGCTCCGAAAGCTAGTGACATCGAAACAAACCTGTTGGACTTTAACCTGGTGTTGTAAGACTTCGTACTGTCCAAATTCAAAGAGAGGAGACCACCACTGGGTTTGAGGAAAATCTCGCAGGTGAAAAGGGCAATGGCGCAGTGACTATGGCAAAAAGAGTAGAGGTAGTGCAGGAACGGGCCTCCATTTATCCCCAAATAGAATCAGGGTCACTGATCCACAACAATATTTTTTGAATGTTAGGGGCCCAGTAATTTTTTTTTTTGTAAAATATTTTTATTCTCCATTTTCACATTTTCTTCAGAATTTACACCCACCAACAAGCAGTAAACGGTAACCAATACAAAGTCAATCCCCATATCAACAGCAACAATCCCATCCTCCCACCACGCCAAACAACGCCCCACCTGACAATATAAGCATCAAATAAAACAAACCCTCCCACGGTGGGAAAAACAAAGGAAAAAAAAAGAAAAAGGAATCAGGAATCGTCTATGGTCACCATTGACCTATAGTGTCCACCCTCCCTAACATGCAATGCCATCCAATCCCTGAAAGAGTACCGTAAATGACACCCATGAATTGTAAATGCCCCCCCCTGACTCCTCCCCTCCACTTTCTCTTATAAAACTCCTCCCCCCAACCTCTGTTCCTTCCCCCCAACTTTCCACCCCGGCTAGACACATCGGAACCTGTTCTGCCGGGCTCCAATGGCGGCAGTCCCTCCACCCCCTCACTCCCGTTCACTGGCCGGCTTAAACCGACCAGCGTGGAGGCCCTCACCCGGGTCTCTTTCCCCCTTGCCCGGTCCCAGGAAAACCAAGAAATCCCCTTCAGCACACAAGTCCCGCATACACACCCAAGCCCCAAAGAACCATCATTGCATTGAGAAAGTCCCATTTCTTCCCTTGTCCAAGTATAAACAACGTTGGCTCATTTAGCACATACACCAGCCGCAGTGAAAAAATACAGTTACCTGAGGCTACATCGGTACATGACCCTTTCTCAATTCAGCCACAGTCCTTCTGCCTTCGCAAACTCCTCCGCTGCTTCCGCCGTCCCAATAAAAGTCCTTGGATTTGTAGGTCACCCTCACCTTAGCTGGATATACCATGCCGCACTGCACCTTACTGATGTACAGTGCCTTCTTCACCCGGCTGAAGGCAGCCCGCCTCCTCGCCAGCTCCACCATAAAGTCCTGATATATGCGTATACCAGCTCCAGCTCACTGCACCACCCATTTCTGCTTTGCCCAGCACAGGACCTTCTCCTTCACACAGTACCTACGAAAACACAGAGTCACTACTCTTGGCGGCTCACTCGCCTTTGGTATAGGCCTCCACGACCGATGAGTCCGATCCAGTTCATATCAGGAGGGATCATCCCCCTCCGCCAATAGCTTCGCCAACATCGTGGCAAAATACTCAGTCGGCCTCGGGCCTTCCACTCCTTCAGGCAGACCCACAATCCTCAGATTCTGTCGCCTGGATCTGTATTCCTAGTCGTCCATTTTGCCTCGCAGGCCCTTGTTGATCTCTATCACCTTCCGCATCCCCCTTCCCCATCGAGGTAAGTTGATCACCATGCTGCAATAATGTCTCTTCCACTTCTTTCAGCGCCTCACCTTGCTCCCGCACCTCCGCCACTGCGTTCAATACCGCCACCCTCACCGGGGCAACCGCCTCCTCCACCAGCACTTTCAATACCGCTCCCATCTCCTTCTTCATCGCTTCCATGTGTTTTGTGAACTGCCTTTCGAGTTCCACAGTCATCACCTTAGTCATTTCTTCAGCTGTGGGCGATGCGGCCTCTCCTGGTGCCAAAGCCTCCACTTTTCTTGCCGTCCCCGGGGTGACCTTTCCACTCCCCGACGGATTTTCAGCTGCTTTTTTCACGGCCGTTTTTTAACTTATTTTCGACATTTCCCTTCACTGTGCCTTCTCCCTGCTTTTGCCACCTCCGTTGCCCCTGGGACCGGGTGTTAAACCCCGAAAATGCCGTTCTCGAACGGGAGCCCTCCAATGTGCGGCTGCCTCCCGCCCGCCGTCACCGTAAGTCCCCAGGGGCCCAGTAATAAAGCAATAAATTGGGCAGGGCCAAGTTCCCTGACTGTCTAATCCTTTGGAGCAGAACCCGATTCTGGGATCTTTACCTGCCCAAATAAAATAAAATATCAATATGTTAACCTTGATAAAAAAAGGATTTGGAGGAAAAAATGGGAAGACATTGAAAGAAAATGAACAACCTCAGGAGCACATTCATTTTAATAGCTTGAATCCTATCCATCAAAGATGGAGGAAGGTTGTTCCACCTCTGCAAATCTATTTTGACACTACTAATCAGGCCTGTGTAATTCAATTTAAGAAGTGAGTCCCAGTTGTGGGCCACCCGATCCCCCAGATAGTGAAAGCTTGTTTTGGAAAAGTGAAAAGGTAAAGTCCCCAATTAGGCTCGCCTATTAGGGGGGGGTTAACCGGGAAACATAAACTTTTGCCTAAATTCAGTTTATACCCAGAGAAGGAGCTGAAGATGTTAGGCAAATTCAATATGTTGTCAACGGATGGGGCTGGGTCTATAATATAAAGAAGTAAATCGTCCACAAAGAGAGACGTCTGATGCTCCACCCCATCTTGGCTAATACCCCTCCACTGGCGAGAGGACCTCAACGCTATAGAAAGCAGCTCTATCGTCAGAGCAAACAGGAATGGAGGAAGTGGGCAGCCCTGCCGAGAGACTCCTATTCAAGGGAAAATGAAGTGAGTTCAAATGTCCTTATGAACATCAGCAATAGGGCCATTATATAGCAGGCAAAACCAGAAAGCAAATTTGAAAATGAAAATCGTTTATTGTCACAAGTAGGCTTCAAATGAAGTTACTGTGAAAAGCACCTAGTCGCCAGATTCCGACACCTGTTCAGGGAGGCTGGTACGGGAATTGAACCGTGCTGCTGGCCTGCCTTGGTCTGCTTTCAAATCCAGCGATTTAGCCCAATGTGCTAAACCAGCTCCTGGTTATTCAAATCTCCCCAAGAATCTCAAATGAATACTCCCATTCCACTCTGTCAAATGCCTTTTCAGCATCAAGAGATACTAACACCTCACGTCCGGTTACTGGGGAGGGGAAAGGATGACATTTAACAGGTAACATATATTGGTCTAAAATTGTCAGCCTTTCGCGAAGCCTGTTTGATCCTCTGAAATTATATTTGAGAGGCAAGTACCAACCAGAGGAACAACACCTTAGTGAGTAGCTTGATGACCGCATACTCTCTGTTGGGTCCTTATTCCTCTTAAGAAGCAAATAAATAGATGTTTTAGTGAGGGTCGAAAGCAACGACCCCTGGGATAGGAAATCATTGAACATGTCCAATAATAAAGGCACAAGCTGGTTAGCACTGCTGCCTCATGGCCCCACATTCGATTCCTGCCCCAGGTCACTGTCCGTGTGGAGTTTGTACATTCTCCCTGTGTCTGCTTGGAATTCACCCCCACAAACCAAAATATATGCAAGGTAGGTGGATTGTATAATGATATGTATATAGTCAAGTTAGTGAAGGGTTAATTATTACATCTTTGTGTAATTCAAACACTAGAGGGCATCACCATTTCTCCATATATAAATCAGACCTCAGGGAACGCTGGGGGTTAGTGAAGGAGAAAACCTGAGAATAGCACGAGGAGAGGATTAGATTAGCGAGAGTTGACACAAGGATATTATTGGTGACTACTAGATCATTGATTACTGCTAGACTCATTATTACTTTATTATTAACTAGCTCAGTAGTGTGTGCGAACTTCATTTAATTAACCGTTATACAATAAATTAGTTTTATTTCAATTTCAATCGAATGATTTGTGGATTCTTTGTCGTCAACTCAATGGACCATTCTGGAACAAAAGGGTATTAAAAAAAAATTTAGCGGCAAGTGTGGTCATGGGTCGGCAAAGGTCGGAGTATTTTCGACTATACAGGGGAACAAGACAGAGATGCCCGTTGTCCCCATTACTGTTCGCGTTGGCAATTGAACCACTGGCCATAGCACTGAGAGACTCCAGAAAATGGAGAGGGGTGATTAGAGGGGGAGAGGAACACCGAGTGTCACTCTACGCGGATGACCTACTGCTGTATGTGACGTACCCAGTGGGGGGGATGACAGAGGTCATGCAGATATTGAGGGAGTTTGGAGATTTCTCGGGATATAGGCTTAACATGGGAAAGAGTGAGCTTTTTGTGATACACCCTGGGGACCAGAGTAGAGGGATAGATGGCCTACCGCTAAGGAGAGTGGAAAGAAACTTCCGATACCTGAGGATTCAGATAGCCAGTAGCTGGGGAACCTTACACAGACTTAATCTGACATGACTGGTGGAACAAATGGAAGAGGATTTCAAAAGGTGGGACATGCAGCCGCTGTCACTGGCGGGCAGAGTGCAGGCAATTAAGATGATGGTCCTCCCGAGGTTCCTATTTGTGTTCCAATGTCTCCCTATACTGATCACTAAGGCCTTTTTTAAAAAAATAGATAGGAGCATCACGAGCTTCGTGTGGGCAGGGAAGGTCCCGAGGGTAAGGAGGTAGTAGAGACAGAGGGGGACTGGCGTTGCCGAATTTGGGCGACTACTATTGGGCCGCCAATGTGGCGATGATTCGTAAATGGATGATAGAGGGAGAGGGAGCGGCGTGGAAAAGATTGGAGATGAAGTCCTGTAAAGGGACGAGTTTAAAAGTGCTGGTGACGGCGCCACTACCGCTCTCACCAAAAATATTTACCACAAACCCAGTGGTGGCGGCAACATTAAGTATCTGGGGGCAATGGAGGCGACAGAGGGGTGTGCTGGGAGCCTCGGTGTGGTCCCCAATCAGGAACAACCATAGGTTTGACCCAGGGAGGCTGGATGGAGGATTCCAGAGCTGGCACCGGGTAGGAATCAGGAGAGTGGGAGATTTATTTATAGACGGGATGTTTGCGAGCTTGGGAGCGCTTGAGGAAAAGTATAAGCTGCCCCGGGGAAATTTCTTTAGATATATGCAGGTGAGAGCGTTCACGAAACAACTGGTGAGGGAATTTCCGCTGCTCCCGACACAAGGGATCCAGGACAGGGTGCTTTCGGGGGTGTGGGTCGGGGAGGGCAAAGTGTCAGAGATATACCGGGAGATGAGAGAAGAGGGGAGGAGTTGGTGGGCGAACTGAAGGGAAAATGGGAAGAAGAGCTCGGGGAGGAGATTGAGGAGGGTTTGTGGGCTGATGCCCTAAGTAGGGTAAATTCCTCTTCCTCGTGTGCCAGGCTTAGCCTGATCCAATTTAAGGTGCTGCATAGAGCACACATAACGGGAGCAAGGTTGAGCAGGTTCTTTGGAGTGGAGGACAAGTGTGGGAGGTGCGGGGGAAGCCCTGCGAACCACACACATATGTTTTGGTTGTGTCCGGCACTGGAGGGGTATTGGAGGGGAGTGACGGGAGTGATCTCGAAGGTGGTGAAGGTCCGGGTCAAACCAGGCTGGGGGTTAGCTTTATTTGGAGTTGCGGATGAGCCGGGAGTGCAGGAGGCGAAAGAGGCCGATGTCGTGGCCTTTGCGTCCCTAGTAGCCCGGCGTAGGATTTTACTCATGTGGAAGGAAGCGAAACCCCCCGGACTGGAGGCCTGGGTAAACGATATGGCGGGGTTCATAAAACTGGAGCAGATGAAGTTTGCGCTGAGAGGATCGGCTCAAGGGTTCACCAGGCGGTGGCAACCGTTCCTCGACTACCTAGCGGAACGTTAGAGGGAAGATAGATGACCAGCAGCAGCAACCCAGGGGGAGGGGGGAGGGGGGGAGGGAGGGGGGGGGGTAAACTGTTTGGGTTTTTGGAGGGGGAGAGGGGGCGGGGGGAGTATTACTTTGTGTTATTTGGTTAGTTTACCATGTTAGTTACACAATGTTATATTGCAGTTATCATGTTACTTGTATTTTTATTTCTTTGATTTGTAAGGGAAAAAATTGTGTTTGAAAACTTTAATAAAATATATTTTTTTAAAAATAAAAAATTTAGAGTACCCAATTCATTTTTCCAATTAAGGGGCAATTTAGTGTGGCCAATCCACCTACCCTGCACATCTTTGGGTTGTGGGGTGAAACCCACGCAAACACAGGGAGAATGTGCAAACTCCACACAGACAGTGACCCAGAGCTGGGATCGAACCTGGGACCTCGGCGCCGTGAGGCTGCAGTACTACCCACTGCGCCTCTGTGCTGCCCTCACCAAGGGTAATATAACATGCTACCAGGAGTTGAAACATAACAGATTGGACACACTAAATTTCCCCTTAATTGGAAAAAAGAAAGAATTGGGTACTCTAAATTTATTTTCAAAAAGAATAAAAGAAAGCTATCCGGACCTGGGGCCTTGCCAGACTGCATCAGCCCATGCATTTTTAAACTGGGGTGTAACTCACTGCTCTGATCCACCTCGACCGTTGGGTTGGTAGACTATCCAGAAACTCGGACATGACTGATTTATCTGCAGGGGGCTTCAATCCATAAAGATTGCAGTAAAACAATTTGAAAGCCACACTGACGTGGGGAGGGGCAGAAGCGAGCTTGCCACCTGGATTGAGTATCTGAGTGATCTCCCGGGAGGCCGCTTGACGTTTGAGTTGGTGAGCCAGAAGACGACTGACCTTCTCCGCGTACGTGCTCATGGAGCGTTGTAACTGATGAACCAACTGGCTAGTAGATAGTAGCTCGAACTGGGTCTGTAATTCTTTTCCCACTTGCCAATAGCTCCGGAGTAGGATCAAGTGAGTACTGTTGATCTATCTCTAGAATGGAATCCACCAGATTCTGCTGCTCCTATTTCGTTGTCTTCAACATATATGCTCTATATCGGTAAGAGATAACTCCCCCCCCTCCCCAGGACTATCTAAAGAGCCTCCCACAGTGTGGAAGGTGAGATTTAATTGGACCTGTTAGATTTCATATAGTCATCTAGGGAGGTGGACACACTCTCACAAATTGTTTTTATCAGCTACCGATGTAGTATCTAATCTCCAAGGTGGACATTGGGTGGATGCAGGCTTGAACAACGAATCAAAATCTGGGACATGGCTGCATGGGGGCAATTTGTCGGTCTGTTTTAAAACCTGTTAGAGGCCAACAACAGCCAGTACAGGGAGAACTCAAAGGATTAGAGAGGGGGGTAAAAAAGACAAGGAGGAACGCCAGGGAAGCACAACCCAGGTGGGGGAAATGGGGGGAAAGGGGGCAGAGAGTCTGAGACGGGCAAAGAGGGACAACACGGGGGGGAGGGGGGGAAACGCCCCCCCACTCATCCACCAAACAAAAACAACAGGAAACCCCCATATCGACCAAGGAGGATAGCAAGGGGCGGTGGGAGGGGGAGAAGGGGATGGGTTAGTGTAAGGGGGGAGGTCTGCCTTTGGAACACACGCCGAATTAGGCGGCAGCAATCTGTTAATAAAGTAAAGTAAGACAAAAGCCTTTTTGCGTTACCCTGTACAATAAATAAACACGAACGTCAATGTACATAATGTTGAAAATGCCAATAAAAAGATTTTTTTAAAAAATAAACTCTTGGCAGAAATTAGAGATGGCGGGGAGCATTGAGTATGTCACTGGGCTGGAAGCACAGTTGCAGGACTTGTGGACAGGAGGAGTAGAGAGTGAAGATTCACAGACTCTGCCGCAAGTAATGTTTGACTATGTGGCAAATTGTGCCCAAAACGACTCGTGGCCATTCGCCAGCCTGTTGCACATCTCCTTGTAGTCTTGTTTTCATTGCAGTCACCCCACATAAAACCTGGATGCAAAAAAACCTTTTAGCCGCCTCAATCCTGCTGTTTGAGTGTGCCGTACTGAGGCACTGTCGTACAAGAAGAAAGCAGGGAAGCGGCACTGGGTGAATGCTGCCTCAGAGGGCCAGCACAGACGCTGGGGCAGAATGGCCTCCTCCTCTGCTCTACGAATGAGATGGTCAAAGGATGATAGGGAAAGATATTGGGCGGGAGGGTGTGGGTAACATTTATTTCCTGAAGGTAACGTTGCAATAGAGGCGGATGCAGTGGGAGATGCAGGACTGTGTAGGAATGCTGTGATAGGATGTGTATAGATCCTGGAGCAGGTCACGATGCTTTACTGTTAAATGCATTTAATTGGACCGGCCTTTTAGTCAGATGCAGCAGGAGCTGAAAACAAACGGAGGAGGGAAAATAGGGTCGATTATAAGGCTTTTATCTCTGACGATTTTCCAAATGATTCTTAAAATCACTTAGAAACGTCATTATGCATTTTGAATAATTTAGAGTTGCCAACCTTCAGGTGCTGCCTCTTGATGCAGTGGCTGTGAGAAACACCCAGAATAAAATTCATCAGGGAACTGAAAAAAAAAAAATGTGGGACATGATCCGAAATCACAATTGCTGAGTACTCAGCTGCCACCACCGAAGGGGGGAGAACCTGATCCAAACAAAACATACCTCTTCATTCACCTGAGGAAGGAGCAGTGCTCCGAAAGCTAGTCATTTGAAACAAACCTGTTGGACTTTCACCTGGTGTTGTAAAACAAAACAAGATCAATACGGAAATATGCATGGTGGATATGGGGAAAAAAACTAGAAGTCTCTATCGTTTGGGTGTTAAAAGCCCCAGGGTTCCATCCCCCCGTCCGACCCCCCCTATCTGAGTCATAAAAGCAGACGTAGCCCTGGCCATCCCAGGTGGATGTAGGTTTGGAACGGTTCAATTTAGGGTTCAAAACACCTAAAGTAAGCTGATGTGAGTGAAGTTTGGAGAGGGAGTTAATTATGCCCAGTTGGGGCATAAACACTGACTATGACTACTAGTGTGTTCAACAGGGAGCCACAAATAATCGACCATTGGGGTTGGCTATAATCTGAGAGGAGGACAACTGAACTCTTCTACTAATTAAAATCACCGTACCCTTTGTCCTGCCTTCAAAATGATAATGAAAAAAGCTCCCCAAACCACCCCTTGTGCAGCCTGGTCTGACCCCTGACCGTAAGTGGGCCTCCTGCAGGAAAACAACATTGGAGTTTAAGCTCTTGAGATGGGCAAATTCCCTCGACTGGGCCATTCAAACCTCTGACATTCCAAGTGACCAAACGGATTGGAGGCCTCTCACCACCCTTAATCCAGATTGACCAAGGGACATTGAAAAGATGAAGCAAAAAGATCAACCCAAGATGACCACCAAGCCAATTCAGAAGACTGGATAAAGGAAAAACAACAAGCACCATCATTTGAAGCCTACTTGTGTCAATAAGCGATTTTCATTTCATTTTTCATTTAAGTATTTGCCTGGCTTGTAAATGAGATTGAAGTCAGAGCGTTTTAACTTCATCATCAACCTCTGAATGCGCTGAGACATCTGGTTGAGATTTTTCTTGATGATGTAAATGGTCTATCTCAACTGTGAAAGTTGGAAGCCCATAAATGTAGCTGTGGAACTCCACCAACCCTACAACTAAACCTAGGCATTCTTTTACGATTTGAGCGTACCTCTGCTCTGTTATCGTCATGGATCGCGATGCATACGCAATCGTCATGCTTGAGTTGCAGAAGAACTGTTCCTAGACCATCTTTGAACGCGTCTGTTGACATTTTAATTTGCTTAGATTGGTCAAAAAATGTGAGAACTCGCATGGTGGTTGGTGAAGTCTTGAGTTTCTTCCACTCCTGCTCATGTTGCTCAGTCCAAGTGAAATCCGTTGTCTTGTATAGGAGATCACGTAGATGTGTTGTTTTTGCTGACAGGTTTGGAATGAATTTCTCTCTAAAATTGATCATACCCATCATATTTAAGGTGGTTCTCTTGTTGTGTGGTTTTGGCATGTTGAGAATTGCTTGAATTTTGTCCTTGTCAGGTTCAATGCCACGCGATGAGAGCTTGTCACCGAGGAATGTGATCTTAGTTTCTCCAAATTGGCACTTTTGCTTGTTGAGCTTCAGCCCTTTTCTCCTGACGCTCGTTAGAACTTTAAGCAACCTCGTATTGTGCTCTTCTATGGTTGAGCCCCAAATAATGGTATCATCCATGTACACACATACACCTTTGATGCTTTCGATTATGTTCTCCATGGCACGGTGAAAAATCTCTGATGCCAAAATTATGCAAACGGCATCCTCCGAAAGCAGTACCATCCAAATGGTGTACTAAAAATGTGGTACTTTGTTCCTCTAGCTTTAGTTTCCAGAAACCTTGAGATGCGTCAAACTTCGTAAAGGTGTGATTTCCTCATGCTTTGGTATTTGGTAATGTTCTCTTTTGTTATTCTCGTAAAGATCTTTCGGATCCATGCATATGTGATTTTCTTTACACAAATCATGGAGATAATCCTTATGGATAAACATTCTTCTATCTTTCTGATTACTTTTAATTTTGCCATTCTGTCTAGCTCCTTTTTGAGGTGATCCCAAAGAGGTACAGGTACACTTCTTGATGCCTGTATCACAGGTTTTGCATACTCTTTGAGTTGTATCTTGTAGGTGAATGGTGGTGTACCAAAACCTGTGAACACATCGCTGAATTTGCTGATAATGTTCTCAGAATTGTCGGAGTGTTGATCCAACCCTTTGTGGATGCTCTATGCCAATTGCATAGAGCACTGATAATAATAATAATAATCGCTTCTTGTCACAAGTAGGCTTCAATGAAGTTACTGTGAAAAGCCCCTAGTCGCCACATCCCGGCGCCTGTTCGGGGAGGCCGGTATGGGAATTGAACCCGCGCTGCTGGCCTTGTTCTGCATTACTGTTATGGGCCAGGGTTTAGAGAGCCCCAAAGTGTACCATGGAATTCACCTGACTCACAACTTTTAGTAGGTTGTGGTTATGGGGAGCACAAAGGCCTACCTTACAGGTTTAGTACTTTAGAGAGTTCAAGTACTTGTAAATTAAAACAATGTTTATTTATGAAACCAGTTAACCCTTTATGAACCCAAAGTGAACATCTCAACAACTATCAACACCAATAAATCCCCCAAAGAATACAGTGCTCTATAAGTAACTCTTAATTTTTCCTTGCAACATCCATAAGACAAAAAGGAACTCTTTTTACAGAAAGCCATCAGGTTTAACTTCTCTACTGAGCGCAGTTACCACTTTGAAATCACCAAATGAACATTCTTTAGCTTGCAGAGATTCATACACATCTTGCTGTGACTGCAGCTTCTCCAAATCTAAAACACCCTGTAGCAGACAGCCCAAAGTGGAAGTAAAAGCAGACAGACAGCCCAGCTCCACCCACACTCTGACATCACTGTTAAACACCCATTTCTTAAAGGTACATCCACTACAGCTATTTTATAAACCCTCATTTCTTTAAGGTACTCTCACATGACAATTAAAACCCAGCTGTTTAGCCCACTGTGCTAAACCAGCCTCCATCACCTAAGAATGAATCCAAACCCTTGGATACAATCCAGAATGGAACGGATGAAACTGTGTTCTTCACTACCACACTCAGGTCACAAGCACCATAACATTTAATGCTTGAACCATTATAATCTCTCAGAGATATTTTGTGATTTATTCTAATCAGCTGAATTTTTAGATGTTTTAAATCAGCCATGCTGATTAAATTGGCTTTGGCACCAGTGTCTAACTTCAATTGTACCACTGTACCGTTCACTTCAAGTTTTAGCAGCCATTTGTCCTCATCAACCTCATTTATTTTAAATGGAGCACCAGTTTGCATTTTTTTAAGTGCTGGAGAATTTTTTGATGGGCAGCACGGTAACGCAGTGGTTAGCACAGTTGCTTCACAGCACCAGGGCCCCAGGTTCGATTCCCGGCTTGGGTCACTATATGTGCAGTGTCTGTGACTTAACCTCGCACACAACAAGGATGCGTTCACCCTCCACAGAGCGTCTTTCCATGTCCGGCCACAGCTCCCCATCCAACGCCTCCTACCATTTACGCTTAATTTCCTCCACCGGAGCGCCCTCCCTCTCCATCAACTCACTGTGAAATCCAACACCCTCCTCTCCCCAATATCATCTTCCGACAGCAACTTGTCCTGCAATACCAGAGGTGGCAGCCCCAGGAAGGACAGCACCTCTCTCCTGACTAAATCTCTCACCTCAGGTGCCTAAAACCATTCCTTTTTGTATTGTATACGTCTCCTCCAACTCCTCCTGTCCCTACAATACTCAATCCCCACCCGCCACCACTCCCGGAACATCGTATCCAGCATTGCCAGCGCAACCTATGATTATCACATATCGGCGCCCACAACGACATGCCCCCTAACCAGAGATGCTGCCTACACTGGCTCCACATCAGTGACCACTGGGCTCACGGAATACCTGCCCAGCAAGAACGCCAAATAGTGCCCTCAGACTCGTCCCCCTACACAACGCTGCCTCCATCCACCCCACACCGACTCATCCTCCAGCGTCCATTTCCTCACCATTGCAATATTCACCGACAATAATAATTCATCAAACTTGGCAGCGCTATACCCTCCCCCCGCCCCCTTTCAAAAACATTCTCCTCACCTGTGGGATCTTCCCCGCCCACACAAACCCCCAAATTATCCCATTCACCTTCCTGAAAAAGGACTTGGGAACAAAGCTAGAGCGGTTCTGAGTGCTGAATTTGGTGCATTTGAGTGCGATAGTGAGAGTTTGGTGACCGAGGGAGTTAGGTGAGGAGGGAGTAAGGCGCTCCTTTCATTTTGTTTCCGACATTTCCGCAAAGAGTGCGAAGAGAGCCAGGAGTTTACAGAAAGTGTAGCTGACTGGGAGCAGGGTCGGAGGGCGGAGATCTAGTTAGTCCACAGGGCAGCTATATTCTGTCAGGTAAGAGGGGATGGAGGCTAGGCCAGTTACATGCTCCTCCTGTAGGATGTGGGTGGTGAGGGATACCACTGGTGTCCCCATTGACTATACCTGCGGGAAGTGCACCCAACTTCAGCTCCTCAAAGACCGTGTTAGGGAACTGGAGCTGAAGCTGGATGAACTTCGGATCATCCGGGAGGCAGAGGGGGTGATTGAGAAGAGTTACAAGGAGGTAACCACACCCAAGGTACAGGACAAGAAGAGCTGGGTTACAGTCAGGGGGGAAAAAACAAACAGGCAGAAAGTGCAGGGATCCCTCGTGGCCGTTCCCCTTCAAAACAAGTATACCGTTTTGGATGCTGTTGGGGGGGATGACCTACCGGGGGAAGGCCCTAGCGGCCAGGTCTCTGGCACTGAGTCTGGCTCTGGGGCTCAGAAGGGAAGGGGGGAGAATAGAAAAGCAATAGTTGTAGGAGATTCAATGGTTAGGGGAATAGATAGGAGATTCTGTGGTCGCGAGCGAGACTCCCGGAAGGTATGTTGCCTCCCGGGTGCCAGGGCCAGGGATGTCTCGGATCGTGTCTTCAGGATCCTTAAGGGGGAGGGTGAGCAGCCAGAAGTCGTGGTGCACATTGGTACCAACGACATAGGTAGGAAAAGGGGTGTGGAGGTAATAAACAAGTTTAGGGAGTTAGGCTGGAAGTTAAAAGCCAGGACAGTCAGAGTTGTCATCTCTGGTTTGTTGCCGGTGCCACGTGATAGCGAGGCTAGGAATAGGGAGAGAGTGCAGTTGAACACGTGGCTGCAGGAATGGTGTAGGAGGGAGGGCTTCAGGTATTTGGATAATTGGAGCGCATTCTGGGGAAGGTGGGACCTGTACAAGCAGGACGGGTTGCATCTGAACCAGAGGGGCACCAATATCCTGGGAGGGAGGTTTTCTAGTACTCTTCGGGAGGGTTTAAACTAATTTGGCAGGGGAATGGGAACCGGATTTGTAGTCCAGCAACTAAGGTAGCCGATATTCAGGACGCCAAAGCGTGTAATGAGGCAGTGGGGAAGGGAACACTGACAAAGGAGAGTACTTGCAGGCACGGAGAGGGGTTGAAGTGTGTATACTTCAACGCAAGAAGCATCAGGAATAAGGTGGGTGAACTTAAGGCATGGATCGGTACTTGGGTCTACGATGTGGTGGCCATCACGGAAACTTGGATAGAAGAGGGGCAGAAATGGTTGTTGGAGGTCCCTGGTTATAGATGTTTCAATAAGATTAGGGAGGGTGGTAAAAGAGGTGGGGGGGGGGTGGCATTATTAATTAGAGATAGTATAACAGCTGCAGAAAGGCAGTTCGAGGAGTATCAGCCTACTGAAGTAGTATGGGTTGAAGTCAGAAATAGGAAAGGAGCAGTCACCTTGTTAGGAGTTTTCTATAGGCCCCCCAATAGTAGCAGAGATGTGGAGGAACAGATTGGGAAACAGATTTTGGAAAGGTGCAGAAGTCATAGGGTAGTAGTCATGGGCGACTTTAACTTCCCAAATATTGAGTGGAAACTCTTTAGATCAAATAGTTTGGATGGGGTGGTGTTTGTGCAGTGTGTCCAGGAAGCTTTTCTAACGCAGTATGTAGATTGTCCGACCAGAGGAGGGGCAATATTGGATCTAGTACTGGGTAATGAGCCAGGGCAAGTGATAGATTTGTTAGTGGGGGAGCATTTTGGAGATAGTGACCACAATTCTGTGACTTTCACTTTAGTAATGGAGAGGGATAGGTATGTGCAACAGGGCAAGGTTTACAATTGGGGGAAGGGTAAATACGATGTTGTCAGACAAGAATTGAATTGCATAAGTTGGGAACATAGGCTGGCAGGGAAGGACACAAGTGAAATGTGGAACTTGTTCAAGGAACAGGTGCTACGTGTCCTTGATATGTATGTCCCTGTCAGGCAGGGAAGAGATGGTCGAGTGAGGGAACCATGGTTGACAAGAGAGGTTGAATGTCTTGTTAAGAGGAAAAAGGTGACTTATGTAAGGCTGAGGAAACAAGGTTCAGACAGGGCATTGGAGGGATACAAGATAGCCTGGAGGGAACTGAAGAAAGGGATTAGGAGAACTAAGAGAGGGCATGAACAATCTTTGGCGGGTAGGATCAAGGAAAACCCCAAGGCCTTTTACACATATGTGAGAAATATGAGAATGACTAGAGCGAGGGTAGGTCCGATCAAGGACAGTAGCGGGAGATTGTGTATTGAGTCTGAAGAGATAGGAGAGGTCTTGAACGAGTACTTTTCTTCTGTATTTACAAATGAGAGGGGCGATATTGTTGGAGAGGACAGTGTGAAACAGATTGGTAAGCTCGAGGAAATACTTGTTAGGAAGGAAGATGTGTTGGGCATTTTGAAAAACTTGAGGATAGACAAGTCCCCCGGGCCTGACGGGATATATCCAAGGATTCTATGGGAAGCAAGAGATGAAATTGCAGAGCCGTTGGCAATGATCTTTTCGTCCTCACTGTCAACAGGGGGGGTACCAGGGGATTGGAGAGTGGCGAATGTCGTGCCCCTGTTCAAAAAAGGGACTAGGGATAACCCTGGGAATTACAGGCTAGTTAGTCTTACTTCGGTGGTAGGCAAAGTAATGGAAAGGGTACTGAAGGATAGGATTTCTGAGCATCTGGAAAGACACTGCTTGATTAGGGTAGTCAGCACGGATTTGTGAGGGGTAGGTCTTGCCTTACAAATCTTATTGAATTCTTTGAGGAGGTGACCAAGCATGTGGATGAAGGTAAAGCAGTGGATGTAGTGTACATGGATTTTAGTAAGGCATTTGAAAAAGTTCCCCATGGTAGGCTTATGCAGAAAGTAAGGAGGCATGGGATAGTGGGAAATTTGGCCAGTTGGATAACGAACTGGCTAACCGATAGAAGTCAGAGAGTGGTGGTGGATGGCAAATATTCAGCCTGGATCCCAGTTACCAGTGGCGTACCGCAGGGATCAGTTCTGGGTCCTCTGCTGTTTGTGATTTTCATTAATGACTGGATGAGGGAGTTGAAGGGTGGGTCAGTAAATTTGCAGACGATACGAAGATTGGTGGAGTTCTGGATAGTAAGGAGGGCTGTTGTCGGCTGCAAAGAGACATAGATAGGATGCAGAGCTGGGCTGAGAAGTGGCAGATGGAGTTTAACCCTGAAAAGTGTGAGGTTGTCCATTTTGGAAGGACAAATATGAATGCGGAATACAGGGTTAACGGTAGAGTTCTTGGCAATGTGGAAGAGCAGAGAGATCTTGGGGTCTATGTTCATACATCTTTGAAAGTTGCCACTCAAGTGGATAGAGCTGTGAAGCAGGCCTATGGTGTGCTCGCGTTCATTAACAGAGGGATTGAATTTAAGAGCCGTGAGGTGATGATGCAGCTGTACAAAACTTTGGTAAGGCCACATTTGGAGTACTGTGTACAGTTCTGGTCGCCTCATTTTAGGAAGGATGTGGAAGCTTTGGAAAAGGTGCAAAGAAGATTTACCAGGATGTTGCCTGGAATGGAGAGTAGGTCTTACGAGGAAAAGTTGAGGGTGCTAGGCCTTTTCTCATTAGAACGGAGAAGGATGAGGGGCGACTTGATAGAGGTTTATAAGATGATCAGGGGAATAGATAGAGTAGACAGTCAGAGACTTTTTCCCCGGGTGGAACAAACCATTACAAGGGGACATAAATTTAAGGTGAAAGGTGGAAGATATAGGAGGGATATCAGAGGTAGGTTCTTTACCCAGAGAGTAGTAGGGGCATGGAATGCATTGCCTGTGGAAGTAGTTGAGTCGGAAACATTAGGGACCTTCAAGCAGCTATTGGATAGGTACATGGATTACGGTTAAATGATATAGTGTAGATTTATTTGTTCTCAAGGGCAGCACGGTAGCATTGTGGATAGCACAATTGCTTCACAGCTCCAGGGTCCCAGGTTCGAATCCGGCTTGGGTCACTGACTGTGCGGAGTCTGCACGTCCTCCCCGTGTCTGCGTGGGTTTCCTCCGGGTGCTCCGGTTTCCTCCCACAATCCAAAGATGTGCGGGTTAGGTGAATTGGCCAATGATAAATTGCCCTTAATGTCCAAATTGCCCTTGGTGTTGGGTGAAGGTGTTGAGTTTGGGTAGGGTGCTCTTTCCAAGAGCCGGTGCAGACTCAAAGGGCCGAATGGCCTCCTTCTGCACTGTAAATTCAATGATAATCTATGATTAATCTCGGACAAAGGTTCGGCACAACATCGTGGGCCGAAGGGCCTGTTCTGTGCTGTATTTTCTATGTTCTATGTTCTATGGTTCTGTAACATGAACAAGAACCTGGGCAGTGTCATGATATGCAAACATGCAACCAATGAACACTCAGAATAGGACACAACCAATGGGCAGTCAGGACACTCAGAGGTGGCATCACTACAAGGGGGAATGACATAAACACTATAAAAGGGATGGGCACACTACCGTGCGAGTACAAGATTCTACTGCGGCCTGATGCAAAGCCAGTGGTCCACGCACCACGACGTGTCCCTGCTCCACTGAGAGAGCGCCTGAAGGCAGAGCTCACGGGTCTACAACAAAAAGGCATCATCTCCAAGGTCACTGAACCAACCGACTGGGTCAACTCGATGGTGTGCGTAAAGAAGCCTTCGGGGGACCTACACATCTGCATTGACCCCAAGGATCTAAACAAAAACATTATACGGGAACATTACCCCATCCCGAAGAGGGAAGAAATCACGAGTGCGATGGCACATGCGCGCTTCTTCACAAAATTGGACGCATCCCAAGGATTTTGGCAAATCCAACTTGAAGAATCCAGCAGAAGGCTCTGCAACCTCAACACGCCTTTTGGCAGATTCTGCTACAACCGAATGCCATTTGGCATCATCTCGGCATCAGAGATTTTCCATCGCATCATGGAACAGATGATAGAGGGAATAGAAGGGGTACGTGTCTACGTTGACGATATCATAATCTGGTCCACAACCCCAGAGGAACATGTGTCGCGATTCAAGAAAGTATTTCAAAGCATTCATGAACATGGCCTCAAGCTAAAGAGGTCCAAGTGCTGTTTTGGGATATCCACGCTGAAGTTCCTGGGCGATCAGATTTCGCAACACGGTGTGCACCCAGACACAAACAAAATTAAAGCCATCGAGGCAATGAAAGTCCCCGAGGAAAAGAAGGCAGTGCTGCACTTCCTGGGAATGGTCAATTTCCTTGCCAAGTTCATCCCAAATTTGGCCATACACACCACGGCCCTACGCAGCCTGGTGAAAAAATCAACCACCTTTGAGTGGAAGGCGGAGCACGAGCAGAGTGGCTGGAGCTGAAAGCCAAGCTCACCACTGCACCTGTCCTAGCATTCTTCGACCCAGACCGAGAGACCAAGATATCCACAGATGCGAGTCAGGATGGCATTGGGGCGGTGTTGCTTCAAAGAGACGACACGTCATCCTGGGTACCAGTAGCATACGCATCACGGGCAATGACACCCACTGAGACCAGATATGCGCAGATTGAGAAGGAGAAGGTCTTAAGACCATAAGACCATGAGACATAGGAGCGGAAGTAAGGCCATTCGGCCCATCGAGTCCACTCCGCCATTCAATCATGGCTGATTTCAACTCCATTTACCCGCTCTCTCTCCATAGCCCTTAATTCCTCGAGAAATCAAGAATTTATCAACTTCTGTCTTAAAGACACTCAACGTCCCGGCCTCCACCGCCCTCTGTGGCAATGAATTCCACAGACCCACCATTCTCTGCCGGAAGAAATTTCTCCTCATCTCTGTTCTAAAGTGACTCCCTTTTATTCTAAGGCTGTGCCCCCGGGTCCTAGTCTCCCCTGCTAATGGAAACAACTTCCCTACATCCACCCTATCTAAGCCATTCATTATCTTGTAAGTTTCTATTAGATCTCCCCTCAACCTCCTAAACTCCAATGAATATAATCCCAGGATCCTCAGACGTTCATCGTATGTTAGGCCTACCATTCCTGGGATCATCCGTGTGAATCTCTGCTGGACCCGCTCCAGTGCCAGTATGTCCTTCCTGAGGTGTGGGGCCCAAAATTGCTCACAGTATTCTAAATGGGGCCTAACTAATGCTTTATAAAGCTTCAGAAGTACATCCCTGCTTTTATATTCCAAGCCTCTTGAGATGAATGACAACATTGCATTTGCTTTCTTAATTACGGACTCAACCTGCAAGTTTACCTTTAGAGAATCCTGGACTAGGACTCCCAAGTCCCTTTGCACTTCAGCATTATGAATTTTGTCACCGTTTAGAAAATAGTCCATGCCTCTATTCTTTTTTCCAAAGTGCAAGACCTCGCACTTGCCCGCGTTGAATTTCATCAGCCATTTCTTGGACCACTCTCCTAAACTGTATAAATCTTTCTGCAGCCTCCCCACCTCCTCCATACTACCTGCCCCTCCACCTATCTTTGTATCATCGGCAAACTTAGCCAGAATGCCCCCAGTCCCGTCATCTAGATCGTTAATATATAAAGAGAACAGCTGTGGCCCCAACACTGAACCCTGCGGGACACCACTCGTCACCGGTTGCCATTCCGAAAAAGAACCTTTTATCCCAACTCTCTGCCTTCTGCCTGACAGCCAATCGTCAATCCATGTTAGTACCTTGCCTCGAATACCATGGGCCCTTATTTTACTCAGCAGTCTCCCGTGAGGCACCTTATCAAAGGCCTTTTGGAAGTCAAGATAGATAACATCCATTGGCTCTCCTTGGTCTAACCTATTTGTTATCTCTTCAAAGAACTCTAACAGGTTTGTCAGGCATGACCTCCCCTTACTAAATCCATGCTGACTTGTCCTAATCTGACCCTGCACTTCCAAGAATTTAGAAATCTCATCCTTAACAATGGATTCCAGAATCTTGCCAACAACCGAGGTTAGGCTAATTGGCCTATAATTTTCCATCTTTTTCCTCGTTCCCTTCTTGAACAGGGGGTTACAACAGCGATTTTCCAATCCTCTGGGACTTTCCCTGACTCCAGTGACTTTTGAAAGATCATAACTAACGCCTCCACTATTTCTTCAGCTATCTCCTTTAGAACTCTAGGATGTAGTCCATCTGGGCCCGGAGATTTATCAATTTTTAGACCTCTTAGTTTCTCTAGCACTTTCTCCTTTGTGATGGCTACCATATTCAACTCTGCCCCCTGACTCTCCGGAATTGGTGGGATATTACTCATGTCTTCTACTGTGAAGACTGACGCAAAGTACTTATTTAGTTCCTCAACTATTTCCTTGTCTCCCATCACAAAATTACCAGCGTCATTTTGGAGCGGCCCAATGTCAACTTTTGCCTCCCATTTGTTTTTAATGTATTTAAACAAACTTTTACTATCATTCCTAATGTTACTGGCGAGCCTACCTTCATATTTGATCCTCTCTTTCCTTATTTCTCTCTTTGTTATCCTCTGTTTGTTTTTGTAGCCGTCCCAATCTTCTGACTTCCCACTACTCTTTGCCACATTATAGGCTTTCTCTTTTGCTTTGATGCATTCCCTAACTTCCTTTGTCAGCCATGGCTGCCTAATCCCCCCTCTGATAACCTTTCTTTTCTTTGGGATGAACCTTTGCACTGTGTCCTCAATTACTCCCAGAAACTCCTGCCATTGCTGTTCTACTGTCTTTCCCACTAGGCTCTGCTCCCAGTCGATTTTCGTCAGTTCCTCCCTCATGCCCCTGTAGTTACCTTTATTTAACTGTAACACCTTTACATTTGATTCTACCTTCTTTCTTTCAAATTGGAGATTGAATTCTACCATATTATGATCACTGCCTCCTAAGTGCTCCCTTACTTTAAGATCTTTAATCAAGTCTGGCTCATTACATAACACTAAGTCCAGAATGGCCTGTTCCCTCGTGGGCTCCATCACAAGTTGTTCCAAAAAGCCCTCCTGTAAACATTCAATGAATTCCCTTTCCTTGGGTCCACTGGCAGCATTATTTACCCAGTCCACCTGCATGTTGAAGACCCCCATGATCACTGTGACCTTGCCTTTCTGACATGCACTTTCTATTTCGTGGTGCATTTTGTGCCCCCGGTCCTGACCACTGTTAGGAGGCCTGTACATAACTCCCATTATGGTTTTTTTGCCTTTGTGGTTCCTCAACTCTACCCACACAGACTCCACATCATCTGACCCTATGTCATTTAGTGCTATTGATTTAATTTCATTCTTCTCACCGGCATCCTCAAATATCATGATTATGTCTACGGCTTGTCAACGTTTACTGTTGAGACGGATCATAGGCCTCTGGTCCACATCATCCAAAACTACCTGGACGACATAACGCCTCGTTTGCAGAGAATTCTGCTCAAACTCCGGAGATATGATTTCAATTTGGTGTACACACCTGGCAAAGAGCTCATCATCGCCGATGTATTGTCCCGCTCCGTCAACTCACCAAGTGAACCACTGGAGATCATCCAGCACATTGAATTGCAGGTACAACTGTGTGCAAGCACTCTCCCGGCAACAGATGAGAAGATCGTTCTCATCCGAGAAAAGACGGCCAAAGACCCGCTGCTGCAGCGAGTCATCCACAACCTCAGCAATGGCTGGCATAAAGGGCAATGCCCTCAATTCTACAACGTCAAGGATGACCTGACGCTGATCGACAGCATCCTGCTGAAGCTGGACAGGATAGTCATCCCGCTACGTCTCCAGAGCATGGTGCTGCGGCAGATTCATGAGGGACACCTGAGCGTAGAAAAGTGTAGACACAGGGCCCAGCAAGCTGTCTACTGGCCCGGCATCAACCAGGACATCACGGACATGGTCCTGAACTGTGACACCTGTCAGAGGTTCCAACCAACGCAGAGCAAGGAGACGCTCCAACCACATGACCTAGAGACCTCTCTGTGGTCCAAGGTTGGCATTGACCTATTCCACGCGAATGGTCGCGACTGTATCTTAATCATCGATTACTTTTCGAACTATCCTGAGGTGCTGAAGCTGCCAGACCTCACCTCACGGCCCGTCATCAAAGCGTGTAAACAGACATTCTCACGGCATGGCATCCCGAACACTGTCATGAGCGACAATGGCCCGTGCTTCCACAGTCGAGAATGGTCCACGTTTGCCAAGAGCTACAATTTCAGGCATGTCACCTCCAGTCCGCACTATCCGCAGTCTAATGGCAAAGTCAAAAAAGGGGTGCACATCATTAAGCAGCTCATCCGCAAGGCCTCGGACTCCGCTTCCGACATACACCTTGCACTACTTGCATACCGGGCGACTCCCTTGTCCACTGGCATGTCGCCAGCTCAACTGCTGATGAACAGGAACCTGCGGACGACGCTTCCAGCCATACACCTGCCCAACCTTGATCACCTCCCGGTGCTGCAGAAGATGCAGCAGCTTCGCGACAGCCAGAAGCAGGGCTATGACGCACATGCCACCGATCTGGACGTGCTATCCCCGGCAGACACGGTCAGGATAAAGATACCGGATGGTGGGTGGTCTGCTCTGGCTGTCGTTGTTCGACAGGTCGTGCCCAGATCCTATGTCATACGTATGGCTGATGGCTCCATTGTGCGAAGGAATCGAAGGGCACTGCGAAACGTCGCGTGCCCACAACCACTTTCCCCTCCATTTCCACATGTCAAATTGCCACCTCCAGACACCTCGAACAACGAGGCCACCAGTCGTGCCTCCCACTCGCCTGTCAAGACTCCGTCATCCCCTCCACCACCTCTCCGGCGATCGACGAGGATCAGACACAAGCCTCAGAGACTGGACTTATGAGCATTTGTCTTGTTTGTTCTGTTCTGTATTCCTCAGTCAGTCACATTAGACAGACACATTCACGTGTACAATATACATCTAAAAAAAAAAAGGGGAGATGTCATGATATGCAAACATGCAACCAATGAACACTCAGAACAGGACACAACCAACGGGCAGTCAGGACACTCAGAGGTGGCATCACCACAAGGGGCATGACATAAACACCATTAAAGGGATGAGGCACTCACACCCTGCTTCTTTCCACAGACAGACATCTAGAGAGTCAGACAGGGTTGATCAGCAGCATCACACCCCAGCACGTGGCTTAGAGCAAGCTGGTACAGTTAGACTGAGTTACTACAGTTAGATTAGCAGAGAGTTGAACTCATTTGAGAACGGTGTTAATAGTTCAATAAACACGTTGAACTCATTTCAGAGTCTGGTGCAGCCTGTGTTACTGAAGCAGCATAACACAACAGGCAGCTGTCATTTTAACTGTCTGCACACGCCCAGCCAGTGAAAGCGGCAACACCTCCCACCTCTTGAAATCCACCTTCATTCTCTCCACTAATTGTGCCAAGTTCAATCTGTGCAACTGGACCCAGCTCCTCACTACCTGGATTCGAAACTGGCCCCAGCACCCAAAATGGCAACTCCCCTAACCTCCTTTCCTACCCTCTAGCATTGATCAGGAACGCCTCGCTCTTCCCCATGTTCAATTTGTACCCCGAAAACCGACCAAATTCCCTCAAGCCCTCCATGATACTTTCAAAGCTGCCCACGGGGTTTGAAATGTACAGCAACAGATCGACGGCATACAGCGAAACTCTGTGCTCAGCAGCCCCCCCCCCCCCCCCCCCCCAGCCCCCCGCTCAATCTTCTTTTCAATCCCTCAACACCCCTCGCTAAGGCGAAAAGCAATGGGAAGAGTGGGCACCCCTGCCTTGTCCCCCAACGCTTCCTGTTCCGGCACCCTGTACAGCAGCCAAACTCAATCCACGAACCCAGAGCCAAACCCAACACCTCCAACAAGTATGCGCCTTCCACCCAACCAAAGGCCTTCTCTGCATCCATAACCACTACTACTTCTACCTCCTGCCCCTCCAAGGGCATCATAACATTAAGCAGCCTGCGCACATTCGCCAGCAGCTGCCTTCCATTCACATATCAGTTCACAATAGAGTCCTGTCCTATTACCCAACGCACAATCCTCTATATGCGACGCTAACACCTTTGCCAACAACTTTGCATCAATATTAAGCAGCGATATCGGGCAGTATGACCCACACTGCTCCGGATCGTTATCCTTCTTCAAAAGTAGGTAAATGGATGCCTGCTTCAACATGGGGGGTAGCTCCTCCCTACCTCTTGCCTCATTGTACATCCTCACTAACAGTGGCCCCGCTCCGCACCAAACTTCTCATAAAACTCCACTGGGAACCTCTGCGGCCCCAGCCCTTCCCTGACTGCATCACACCCACGCCATCCATCACCTCCCTCAGCCTCTTGGGGCCCCCAGTCCCTACACCCTCCTCTCCTCCGCCCTTGGGAACTCCAACCCATCCAGGAACCGCCTCATCCCCTCCTCCCCAAGCGGGGGGCTCCGACTCATACAGCCTTTTGTAGAAGGCCCCAAATACCCCATTTCCCCCTCTGGTTCCCCCACCACCTTACCCTTCTTGTCCCTCACCCAAACAATCTCCCTCGCCACTGTCTGCTTCCTCAGTTGATGGGCCAGCATCTTATTCACTTTTTCCCTGTACTCATACGCTGCCCCTCTGGCCATCTGCAACTGCCCTACCGTCTTCCCCATGGACACAAACCCAAACTCTAACTGGAGCCTCTGCCTCTCCTTTAACAACCCTTCCTCTGGTGCCATTGAGTACCTCCGATCCACCCTTGGAATTTCATCTACCAGCCTCGCCCTCTTCTCACATTCCACCCTCTCACTACACGCCCGCATCAAAATAAATTCACCCCAACTCATTCTCCAACTGCATATGAATTCTGTCTCTCAGAATTGCTTCCAATAGTTTCCGCACCCTTCCTCCCTTCTTGAATGATGGTACCACATTGGCTATCCTCCAGTCCTCCAGCACCTCTCCTGTGGCCAGAGAGGAATTCCAGGGCCCCTTCTATTTCGTCCCTTGCCTCACTCAGCAGCCTGGGATACAATTTTTTTTATTACATATTTTTTATTCTCCTTTTTATATACATATTTTTTATTCTCCTTTTTCACATTTTCTCCCAAATTTACACCCACCAACAATAAACAATAATCAGTAACAAATATGTCAATCCCCATATCAATAACAACGATCCCATCCTCCCACCAAACCTCAAACATTAGTCCGCATGTTCACACAAACAAATGACAAAAAGGAATCAGGGGCGGGATTCTCCGACCCCCCGCCGGGTCGGAGAATCGCCGGGGGCTGGCGTGAATCCCGCCCCCGCCGGTTGCCGAATTCTCCGGCACCGGAGATTCGGCGGGGGCGGGAATCGCGCAGCGCCGGTTGGCGGGCCCCCCCCGGCGATTCTCCGGCCCGGATGGGCCGAAGTCCCACTGCTGGAATGCCTGTCCCGCCAGCGTGGATTAAACCAACTCTCTTACCGGCGGGACAAGGCGGTGCGGGCGGTCTTCAGGGTCCTGGGGGGGGCGCGGGGCGATCTGGCCCCTGGGGGTGCCCCCACGGTGGCCTGGCCCGCGATCGGGGCCCACCGATTGGCGGGCCGGCCTGTGCCGTGGGGGCACTCTTTTCCTTCCGCCTTCGCCATGGAAGAGACCCCCTCCACTGCGCATGCGCGGGGATGCCGTGAGCGGCCGCTGACGCTCCCGTGCATGCGCCGCCCGGCAATGTCATTTCCGCGTCAGCTGACGGGGCACCAAAGGCCTTTCTCGCCAGCTGGCGGGGCGGGAATCAGTCCGGCGCGGGCCTAGCCCCTCCAGGTTAGGGCTCGGCCCCTCAAGATGCGGAGGATTCCGCACATTTGGGGCGGCACGGTGCCGGACTGATTTGCGCGTTTTTGGCGCCGGTCGGCGGACATCGCGCCGATTATGGAGAATTTCGCCCCAGGAATCACACACAGTCGCCATTAACACACACAGCCCCCTTCCCTCCAACCCTCCCACCCGCCCACCCCAACTAATGTTTGATGTTATCCAGTTCTTGAAAGTGCAGATTGAATAATGCCCATGAATTGTAGAACCCCTCCATCCTTCCCCTCAGTTCAAACTTAACCTTCTCAAGAGTCAAGAATTCCAACAGGTCCCCCCGCCACGCCAGGCCACAGGGTGGAGAGGTTGCTCTCCCACCTATCAGGATCCGCCTTCGGGCGATCAACGAGGCAAAGGCTACGATATCTGCCTCCGCACCCGTTTCCAACCCTGGCTTGTCCGACACCCCGAATATGGCCTCCCAAGGTCCCAGGTCCAGTTTCACGTGCATCACTTTAGAAATTACCCTAAAAACCTCCTTCCAGTAATCCTCCAACTTTGGACAGGACCAAAAGATATAAATGTGATCCCCCCCGCAACGTTCACACACATCTTCTACTCCCCCCCTCTCTCCCCCCCCCCCCCTCCCGGCAACATTCACAGACATCTTCCACCACCACCACCACCCCCGCAACATTCACAGACATCTTCTACTCATTCAAAGAATCGTCTCATCCTCACCCTCGTGAGGTGTGCTCTGTATACCACCTTCAGCTGTATCAGCCCCAACCTTGCATACGAGGTGGAGGCATTCACTCTCCGGAGCACCTCACACCAGAACCCCTCCTCCATATCCTCTCCCAACTCTTCGTCCCACTTTGCTTTGATCCCTTCCGGTGGTGCCTTCTCCTCTTCCAAAATATCCCCGTAAACCGCCGACACTACCCCCTTCTCCAGTCCCTCTGTCGTCAGCACCTCCTCCAGCAATGTGGAGGCCAGCTCCACCGGGAAGCTCTGTATCTCCTTTCTGGCGAAATCTCGAACCTGCATGTATCTAAACATTTCCCCCTGCTCCAGCCCATACTTCGCTTCCAGCTCCTTCAATCCTGCAAACCGACCCCTAAGAAACAAATCTTTTCGTGTCTTAATCCCCTTCTCCTCCCATTTCTGAAAATTTCCATCCCACTTCCCGGGCTCAAATCTGTGGTTCCCCCGAATCGGCATTTCCCTTGACCCTGCCCCTAACCCAAAGTGTTGGCGAAACTGCCTCCAAATTTTCAATGAAGCTATTATTACCGGACTCCCTGAGTATTTCCCCGGGGCTATCGGGAGCGGTGCTGTTGTGAGTGCTTTCAATCCCGACCCCCTGCGCAAACTCTCCTCCATTCTGACCCACTGGGAATCAACCCCTCTGACCCAGCTCCGCGCCTTCTCCTCATTCGCCGCCCAGTAGTAATATATCAGGTTAGGAAGACCCAAACCCCCTGCCTTCTCCTCTGTAGCAGCACCTTTCTAACTCTGGCCACCTTCCCTCCCCATATGAACAAAGTAATCCTTCCCTCAATCTCTCTGAAAAAAGCCTTTGGCAGGAAAATCGGCAGGCATTGAAAAATAAACAGGAATCGCGGCAACGCGTTCATTTTAACCGCCTGTACCCGTCCCGCCAGTGACAGAGGGAGACCATCCCAACTTGCCAGATCGGCTTTCGCTCTCCCCACCAAACTAGAAATGTTGTACCTGCGGACCACCCCGCGCCCCCCCCCCTTTCCCGGGCAACCTGCACCCACAGGTACCTAAAGTGAGTCCCTGCCCTACGGAATGGTAGCCCCCCCACCTCTGCCCCCACCCCCTGCCGAGATACCACAACATACTCACTCTTGTCTAGATTTAGTTTGTACCCCGAGAAAGACCCAAACACTCGAAGCAGCTCCAATATTCCCCCTATCGACACACTCGGTTCTGACACGTTTAACAGCAAGTCATCGGCATATAAGGACACTCTATGCTCTATCTCCCCCCCCCCCCCCCCCCCCCCCGCACTATTCCTTTCCATATCCCAGAACTTCTTAATGCGATGGCCAACGGCTCAATCGCGAGTGCAAATAGCAGGGGGGACATAGGACATCCCTGCCTAGTCCCACGGTGGAGAGAAAAGTATCTCGAGCTGATGTTGTTTGTGCGGACACTCGCCCTCGGCTCCTTATATAGTAGCTTTACACAGTTTACAAATCTTGGTCCAATCCCAAACCGTTCCAGAACTGCCATCAAGTACCCCCATCCCCATGGTCGGCACAGGCTTTGAGGGCCGAAGGGCTTGTTGTTCTGCTGTACTTTTTTTTGTTCTTTTGTTCTTTGTTCTACCCGGTTAAACGCCTTCTCAGCGCCAAGCCACAACCATCTCTGTTTCCTTCCTCTCTGCCGGTGCCATAACGACGTTCAATACCCTTCTAACGTTTGAAAAGAGCTGCCTCCCTCCCACGAACCCCGTCTGATCTTCACCTATCACCTTCGGGAGACACTCCTCCAGCCTACCCACCAGTACCTTCGCCAATACTTTTGCATCCACATTCAAAAGTGATATGGGCCTATACGACCCACACTCCGTTGGCTCCTTATCCTTTTTTAGCAACAGGGAAATCGATGCCTGCCCCAAAGTTTGTGGCAACACCCCCTTCCCTATCGCCTCTTCAAACATCCCCACCATCAGGGGTGCCAGCTTATCCTTGAATTTTTTATAATATTCGCCTGGGATACATTTAACCTACTTTAAAGCCTGCCAGACAACTCAGAACCTCCTCTCTGTCTATGTTAATCTCTTTAATTTTATCACAGTCTTTCTCCCTGATTTCTATCCCACACTGTCCCTCTCACGAGTGATCGCCGACACAAAGTATTAATTTAGAACCCTACCTACGTCCTCTGACTCCACACAAATTAACACTATGGTCCTTAATGGGCCCTACTCTTTCCCCAGTTAACCTTTTACTACTAATGTACTTGTAAAATAACTTAGGATTTTCCTTCATTTTACCTGCCAGTATCCTTTCATTCCCCTTTTTGCTCTCCTAATTTCCTTTTTAAGTTCCCTTTTGCACATTTAATACACCTCTACGGATCCTGCGGTTTTGAGCCCTCGATATCTGCCATAAGCCTCCTTTTTTCTCCTTATCCAATGTTATATATCCCTCGATATCCAGGGTTCACTGTATTTGTCGGTCCCACCTTTTTTCTTGATTAGAAAACGTTGGCCCTGCACTCTCCCTATTTCCTTCTTGAATGTATCCCACTGTTCTGTCACAGATTTACCTAAAAGTGTCTGCTCCCAGTCCACTCTGGCCAAATCAAATCTGATCTTCCCCCAATTTAGAACTTTGATCTTGGGCCTATTATTATCCTTTTCCATAACAATATTGAATTTAACAGAATTATGATGACTGCAAAATGTTCCCCCATTGATTATTCAACCACTTACCCAGCTCTGTTACCTAAAATTCAGTCCAGGACTGTCCCCTCTCTTGCAGGAACTTCTACATACTGAGTTCTCCTGGATGCATTTTAAGAATTCCGCTCCCTCTTAACCTTTTACGCTATGGCTACCCCAGTTAATGTTGGGGAAGTACAAAACCCCACTATCACTAACCTATTACTTTTACCCTTCTCTGAAATTTACTGACATATCTGCTCTTCCACTTCTCTCGGACTGTTTGGGGCCTACAGAACACCTCCAACAATGTAAGTGCTCCTTTTTGGTTTTTAAGTTTTACCCATATCAAGAGCGGTCTAAGATGTCATCCTGTAATTGATTCCCTGATGAAAACTGTGACACCCCCTCCTCTTTTACCTCCTTCACTATATCTCCTGAAGATCCTGTATCCTGGAATATTGAACTGCCAATCCTGCCCCTCTCTCAACCATGTGTCAGTGACAGCAATGACATCAGACCCCCATGTTTTAATTTTTGCCCTCAATTCATCTTCCTTGCTTGTCAAACTGGTGCATAAAGTAAAAGCCCATGCAATTGGAGGAGGTATGTTAGCATGGATTGAAAACTAGCTGTCACATAGAACACAAGGAGTTGGAATGAATGGGTCCCTTTCAAAGTGGAAAGATATAACTAGTGGAGTACCACAGGGGTCAGTTCTTGGCTTGCAATTGTGCACTATTAATAACCTGGAGATAGGAACAGAATGTAAGGTTTCCAAATTTGCTAATGTTACAAAAATAGGTGGAAGAGCATCTTGAGATAAGGATATTGTGATTCTGCAACGGGATATAGATAGATTGGGTGACTGGGTGAAAACTTGGCAAATGGAGTTTTAAAATTTTTTTTAGAGTATCCAATTCATTTTTTCCAATTAAGAGGCAATTTAGCGTGGCCAATCCACCTACCCTGCACATCTTTGGGTTGTGCGGGCGAAACCCACGCAAACACAGGGAGAATGTGCAAACTCCACACAGTCAGTGACCCAGAGCCCGGATCGAACCCTGGTCCTCAGCGCCATAGTCCCAGTGCTAACCACTGTGCCACCATGCTGTCCCCACACCTCAGTTTGTAATGACCGGCCCTTTATCTTTTAACTATGTCCCCTTGATCGAGACTCTCCCACTAGTGAAAACATCTACCCTGTCAAGCCCCCTCAGGAATCTTATACATTTGAATAAAGTCCCATCTCACTCTTCTAAACTCCAAAGAATACAAACCCAGACTATTTCATCTCTCTTGATAGGACAACCCTTTCATCCCAGGAATTAGCCTGGTCTGTCTCCTTTCGACTGCCTCCAATGTTACTATATATTTTCTTAGGTAAGGGAACCAAAACTGTACACAGTATTCCAGGTCAGGCCTCACCAACACCCTGTACAATTGCAACAAAACCTCCCTATTTTTAAATTCCAACCCCTTTGCAATAAATGCTAAAATGCTGCTTGCCTTCTTAACTACTTATTGGACCTGCCTGCTAGCTTTTTGTGATTCATGCAGTAGAACATCTAGATCCCTCTGTACTTCACTCACCTGCAGTCTATCTCCATTTAGATAATAATCTGCCTTTTGATTCCTCCCATCGATGTTCAGGATCTCACTCTTCCCCATATTAAACTCCATTTGCCAAGGGCAGCACGGTGGCGCAGTGGTTAGCATTGCTGCCTCATGGCGCCGAAGTCCCAGGTTCGATTCTGGGTCACTGTCCATGTGGAGTTTGCACATTCTCCCCGTGTTTGCGTGGGTTTTGCCCCCACAACCCAAAGATGTGCAGGGTAGGGGGATTGGCCACGCTAAATTGCCCCTTAATTGAAAAAAAAATGAATTGGGTACTCTAAATTAAAAAAATAAACAAATATTGAATAAGAATCATCTTCAATTATAAAAAATAAAAATTACACTTTAAATGAGCCAATAACAATAGCATTAATTGTGAAAATAAATAACAAAAAAAAGATTTTAAAAACTTCATTCTTAATAATAGCAGGGAATCCTTGGGCTGTCTCTGTTTTCACTTTCAAACTGCTCTTTCGCAGCATGCCCTTAATTGGCGTTCCCAATCTGGCCCCGTTAAAAGGGATATATTGGCTCTGTCACCAATGGTGGACTCAAAGGGGAGGGGGAACATAGAACATTACAGCGCAGTACAGGCCCTCCGGCCCTCAATGTTGCGCCGACCTGTGAAACCACTCTAAAGCCCATCTACACTATTCCCTTATCGTTGCATTTAAGGGGTGATGTGGATTGCAGGAGAATTCAGAGGGCAGTCAAGCCAGCAAGTTATTTATCAAAAAAGAGTTTCAATATCAAGTGTTTTTCACGACCACTGAATGACTCAAGTCACTTTTCAGCCAATTAAATACTTTTTGAAGTGCGACAGAGAAAACCCAGCAGCTAATTTGCACTCTCAGATTCCCACAAAGAGCAATGTGATAATGACCAGATCATCTGTTATGTTTTGTTTTTTCCTGTGATGACCGATGTGTTGGAAAAGCCTACATTTTCCTTTGTGTGATGTCCCTTTAAGACCAAAGTGGACTGGGAAGTATTCTGAAAGGGGATTAATTGGTTCCCTGATTATGACATAATTAGGTTCCAAGAAATACCCATGTGCCCTGGGGTTTAATGGGGTTGAACAGCTAAGAATCAAAGGATGAATAGAAAGCTAATTGCAGAGGGGTTGGGTTAGCCTTTGTTTTCGGTTTGGCAGGTCAGAACACACTGAAAGTTTGTGTGAAAAAAAGAAAGGCTCTCCAAATGGGACAGTTTTATGTTTCAAAACAGATCCTTGTGATGAAGCACACGTGTTGCACAGTTGGACAGGATGGCGAGTGGAAGACAGGAAGGACAAGATATTGTGGATTGGACAGGACCCATCACTTTCCAAGAGCCAATGCAGACTCAATGGGCTGGGTGGCCTCCTTCTGCACTGTAAATTCTAGGATTCTATGATGTTTCAGTGTTTCCAGAGACTGCCAGACCATTCATTGGAGTCGGAGGAGGGAGTCTCTGGGAATTCTCTGCCATCAGGACCATTGTGACTCGAATGAGAGAGGGTTGAAAGGTGTGTACCTCATCAGTGTTGGCCTTGATGAGGGGTGACATAATGGAATATGACTACAGGTGAATGTGACTCAAGGACTGAAATGATTGAGTGAGAAGTGAGAGATCCTTCAGAGGAGAGAAAGACTATGTAATTGCACTCTGGAGTACATTTTTGCAGGAAGTAATGAGAACATGGGCGTCATTCTCCGACCCCCCGCCGGGTCGGAGAATGGCCGTTGGCCGCCGTGAATCCCGCCCCCGCCGAAGTCTCCGAAGGGAGAAAAGTCGGCGGGGCGTTAATGGCGCCGCTGCCGCGGAGAATGTCACGGGTCTGCGCAAGGCAGCCGATTTTCGGCCTGCCGATATTCTCCCTTCCGGATGGGCCGAAGTCCCGTCGACGTGATGACCGTTCACGTCGACGTCAATCAAACCTCCTTTTCATCGGCGTGACCCGGTGCTCCAGGCTCACGCCGACCAGCGAGGAGGTGAGTGACGGCCTGGGGGGTTGGCTCTGGGCAGGAAATGGCGTGGCCGCAGACTGATTGCCTGAGGAGAGGTGTGTCTCGGCTTGTGTGTGTGTGCGGCGGGGGGGGCGGGGGGGTGGTTAGAGTAGGCTGGGCTCCGGGGGAGTGCCGGGAGGGGGTCCGTGCCGGGTTGGAGGTTGGGGGTTGGGGAGGGGGTCCGTGCCGGGTGGAGGTTGGGGGTTGGGGAGGGGGTCCGTGCCGGGGTGGAGGTTGGGGGGGGGTCCGTGCCGGGGTGGAGGTTGGGGAGGGGGTCCGTGCCGGGGTGGAGGTTGGGGAGGGGGTCCGTGCCGGGGTGGAGGTTGGGGGTTGTGGAGGGGGTCCGTGCCGGGGTGGAGGTTGGGGGGGGGGGGGTCCGTGCCGGGGTGGAGGTTGGGGGTTGGGGAGGGGTTCCGTGCCGGGGTGGAGGTTGGGGGGGGTCCGTGCTGGGGTGGAGGTTGGGGGTTGGGGAGGGGGTCCGTGCCGGGGTGGAGGTTGGGGGTTGGGGAGGGGGTCCGTGCCGGGGTGGAGGTTGGGGGTTGGGGAGGGGGTCCGTGCCGGGGTGGAGGTTGGGGGTTGGGGAGGGGGTCCGTGCCGGGGTGGAGGTTGGGGGGGGGTCCGTGCCGGGGTGGAGGTTGGGGAGGGGGTCCGTGCCGGGGTGGAGGTTGGGGAGGGGGTCCGTGCCGGGGTGGAGGTTGGGGGTTGTGGAGGGGGTCCGTGCCGGGGTGGAGGTTGGGGGGGGGGTCCGTGCTGGGGTGGAGGTTGGGGGTTGGGGAGGGGTTCCGTGCCGGGGTGGAGGTTGGGGGGGGGTCCGTGCTGGGGTGGAGGTTGGGGGTTGGGGAGGGGGTCCGTGCCGGGGTGGAGGTTGGGGGTTGGGGAGGGGGTCCGTGCCGGGGTGGAGGTTGGGGGTTGGGGAGGGGGTCCGTGCCGGGGTGGAGGTTGGGGGGGGGGGTCCGTGCCGGGGTGGAGGTTGGGGGTTGGGGAGGGGTTCCGTGCCGGGGTGGAGGTTGGGGGGGGGGTCCGTGCTGGGGTGGAGGTTGGGGGTTGGGGAGGGGGTCCGTGCCGGGGTGGAGGTTGGGGGTTGGGGAGGGGGTCCGTGCCGGGGTGGAGGTTGGGGAGGGGGTCCGTGCCGGGGTGGAGGTTGGGGGTTGGGGAGGGGGTCCGTGCCGGGGTGGAGGTTGGGGGTTGGGGAGGGGGTCCGTGCCGGGGTGGGTGATGGGAGGGCAAATGAGTTGGTCCACCTGGCCAGGTGCCAGCCTCCAACAGTTGGACCCATGCGGTCCATGCCACCTGGCTGGGGGGAGGAGGGGATATGGGCAATGATGACATGTCGTCGTTCCCCTCCCCCCCACCAGGTCGTCATGTTTTCAGATCATCCAGCGATGTTGGCCGCCGTGGTGGCAGCCGCTCATGTCTATGTTGCCCTGGATGAGGAGGAGGAGGAGGAGGAGGAGGAGGAGGAGCGTGCCAGAGAGGCGGCGCAGGCTGCCGCAGAGGGGCAGGCGGCAGCCGCCCAGGCTGGAGGGACACCTGACCGACAGGACGAGGAGGGGGAGGAGGACGTCGCGGCCCCACGGCAACGGAGACACCCGAGGGCGCCCCGTGTGTACCGGCCCCGGCAGTCATACCAGGACCTCACGGACCGGGAATGCAGGAGGAGACTCCGGATGAGCCGGGAAACCGTGGCACACATCTGCCACCTGCTGGCACACCTGTCACCGCGTGGCACTGGCGGGGGACACCCTCTCCCCGTGTCCGTCAAGGTTACGGTGGCCCTGAACTTTTATGCAACGGGGTCATTCCAGGCACCGAGTGGGGACCTGTCCGGCATATCGCAGACATCGGTGCATCGGTGCATCCGGGCAGTGACAGATGCCCTTTATGCCATGGCGCACCGCTACATCCGCTTCCCCGTGGACCGGGCCAGCCAAGATGCCCGGGCCGTGGGCTTCTCTGCCATTGCCGGGTTCCCCATGGTCCAGGGCGCGATCGATGGGATGCACGTCGCCGTGCGGCCACCTGCAGATAACAGGGCCGTGTTCACTAATAGGAAGGGGACCTATTCGATGAACGTACAGGTGGTCTGCGACCACCGCATGATGATCCTGCACGTCTGCGCCCGTTACCCAGGCAGTGTACACGACTCATTCGTGTTGTCGCGGTCATCCATCCCCGGCATGTACGAGGGACGCCATCCCCGGCTGAGGGGCTGGTTGCTGGGCGACAGGGGCTACCCATTGCGATCGTGGCTGATGACGCCTATACGGAGGCCACGCAATGAGGCGGAGAACCGCTACAATGATGCCCATGTAGCGACAAGGGGAGTGATCGAGAGGTGCTTTGGCGTGCTGAAGATGCGTTTCAGGTGCCTGGACCTCTCTGGGGGCGCCCTCCAGTATCGGTCAGATAGGGTCGGCCGCATCATTGTGGTGTGCTGCGTCCTGCACAACATAGCCCAGCAGAGGGGCGATGTGCCGCAGGCAGAGGAGGGCGGAGTGGAGGAGCAGCAGGAAGAGGCCCAGTCCTCCCCAGATGAAGGGGATGGGGGCAATGGTCAGGGCAGACGGGGTAGACACAGACGGGTGGCTGTCCACCGTTACCGGCTGGCCCAGCGGGCACGGGACAGACTGATAGACGCCCGCTTCACTGACTAGATGGGCGTGGGAATCGGGTAGTATGGCCACAGACCGCACACCATGACAACAGCCGACCACCCACACCCCCCACCCATCCATCCACCCGCATGCACACCACCCCCCCACTCCCAATTGCCGATCCACCGGCGGCACAACGGGCCGGGCTCACCCAGTTGCGGGTGGACGCGTGTCTATCGCAGGCCATGGAGAATGATGACAACCCGCCTCCGATGAGCTCCTGGCTCTACATCGTTGGACTATGTCTGACCCATGGCCACAGTACCACCATCCACCCGGACCATCCCTGCATGCGGCTGTGACACTGCAGCGCACGGTCCCGTCCTCTGCCCGGGGGATGTTGATGGCGGCCCAGGGGGAAGGGGGCAGACTCACCTGGGGCTGAGGTAAGACCACCCCTCACACACACACTTGCGCTCAACGTACATGACACCCCCGCACACTTTGGACAGAGCACAAAGGCAGCTTCGGTAGGTGTAACATTGACTTTAATAACCAAAGGAGTTCATGCACGTGCCCTAGCGTCTAAAACTCATCTGTGCCCTGCACCCGTGCCAACTTACTCAGTGTCTAATTGTTTGGCCTTACGGGCCCTTTGACTACGTCGACGTGGTTCCCCAGACGGTACAGCAGAACTGGAGGTGGACTCCTGTGATTCCTGCCCTCTGACACTGGATCCCTTTGGCGGCCGTTTCCTGGGGCGTCCTGGCCTAGATGGGCCAGGCTGCGGCCCGGGCGACTGGGATGGCGAGCTGCCAGCCTGTCCTGCCCGTTGCCCACCCGATGCACCTGGGACGGAAGGGGGGGAGTCCGAGGTGTCGCGGTGTACCGGGACCTCCCCTACAGAGGGAGCCGGGACGGACCACACCACCTCCTCCTCCCTCGGGGTGCCCGATGGCCCCCAGGCCTCTACATGGGTGGGGGATGCGAACGGACTGGCCATCCGACGCGCCCCCGACATCTGGCGCTGCCAGTCCTGGAGGCCCGTGCTGGTATCGACAGGGGTCTGCAGGTTTGCAGCCATGGAGCCCAGGGGGTTGTCGAACCCTGTCTGCGACAGTGCGACGCCAGCTCGCACATGGCCACTGGCGCCGATGCCCTCAGCGATGGCCTGCTGAGACTGGGCCATGGCCTGCAGAGACTGGGCCATGGCCTGCAGAGACTGGGCTATGGCCTGCTGAGACTGGGCCATGGCCTGCTGAGACTGGGCTATGGCGTTGAGCGCCTCTGCCATCTGGCGCTGGCACTGGCTCATGGCCTCCTGTGAGAGGGCAGCCATTTCTTGGGCCACAGACGCCGCCTGCACGGAAGGCCCCAGGCCTCGCAAACCGTTCCCCATGTCTGACACCGTCGCACCCATTGCCTCCACCGCGGACGCCACCCGTGCGGTGTCAGCCTGGGTGGCACGAATGACCGGGACCACTCCCAGCTCCTGGACGCGGGTGGACTCCTCCACCTGCGACCGCAGCCGCCGCAAGCCACCCGTCACCCTATTCGCTCGTCTCCGTGTCGGTGGTTGCATCGGATCTATGTATGGGTGTGGTAACTGCAGGAACCCGGGATCCATCTGGGCGGCAGATGTTCGCTTGGCCTGGGCTGCCCTCCGACCGCCCGGTCCCTCATCACTAAAGTGCCCAACCGTGGTGAGTGTTTCTGCGATGGTGGAGGAAGTTGGTGACAGCAGTGGCGTTGTGTCGTGCTCTTCGTCCCACTCTGAGTCCATGGCACTTTGGGGTGGGGGTTCGTCTCCACCCATCCACTCTGAGTCACTGTCCGGTCTTTCGTCTTCCCGGGTAGGGGTGTCCTGGGTAGTGCTGTCCCGGGTAGTGCTGTCCCGGGTAGTGCTGTCCCGGGTAGGGGTGTCCTGGGTAGTGGTGTCCCGGGTAGGGGTGTCCTGGATAGTGGTGTCCTGGGTAGTGGTGTCCTGGCTCGGATGTGACGGGGGCCTGTGGCTGCCCCCCTCATCGCTGGGTGGTCGCTCCCGCACGTGACGGGGGTGTCGTCTCCCTGTTGCTCCAGGTCTCTCCGTCTCCCGTGGTCTCCGAGGGGCATCCTGCGGGCGTCGCATGCTGGAGGGTTCGGGTCTCTCCGTCTCCCGTGGTCTCCGAGGGGCATCCTGCGGGCGTCGCATGCTGGAGGGTGCGGGTCTCTCCGTCTCCTGTGGTCTCCGAGGGGCATCCTGCGGGCGTCGCATGCTGGAGGGTCCGGGTCTCTCCGTCTCCCGTGGTCTCCGAGGGGCATCCTGCGGGCGTCGCATGCTGGAGGGTGCGGGTCTCTCCGTCTCCCGTGGTCTCGGAGGGGCATCCTGCGGGCGTCGCATGCTGGAGGGTGCGGGTCTCTCCGTCTCCCGTGGTCTCCGAGGGGCATCCTGCGGGCGGTCTGCATCTGCGGGGATGGGTGCCTGGACGTTTGGTCCTGCGATACACAATGAAGCATGCATGGTTAGACATCAGGCAGTGATCAGGTGATACGGGAGAGGGGGATATAGGGGAGGGGGGATATGGGGACGGGCTGTTGGTGGCTCACTTGCTCGTGGGGCCCCGACCTCTGCATCAGCAACCTCCCGGTCCTCAGGTCCGCCAGCCAGTTCCAGGGCCCTTTCCTCGTGTACGGTCAGTGGCCTCTCATCAGCGGGCCCTCCTCCAGTCCTCACATGCTCCCTATTGTTGTGTGCGCGCTTCTCCTGGGGGGGGGGGGGGGTGGTGGCAGGGGTAAAAGGCAACAGTCTTAGGCAGGTATATGAATGCACGCCATCGGTTGCGCGTGCATTGCAGAGGTTAAGGTTAGGGCTGGATTCACTTGGGGATATGGGGGATATGGGGAGGGGGGAATATGGGGGATATGGTGGAGGGGGGATATGGGGGAGGGGGGGATATGGGGAATATGGGGGAGGGGGGATATGGGGGAGGGGGGATATGGGGGAGGGGGGATATGGGGGAGGGGGGATATGGGGGAGGGGGGATATGGGGGATATGGGGGAGGGGGGATATGGGGGAGGGGGGATATGGGGAATATGGGGGAGGGGGGATATGGGGATATGGGGGAGGGGGGATATGGGGGAGGGGGGGTATGGGGGAGGGGGGATATGGGGGAGGGGGGATATGGGGGATATGGGGAGGGGGGATATGGGGGAGGGGGGATATGGGGGATATGGGGGAGGGGGGATATGGGGGAGGGGGGATATGGGGGATGGGGGGATATGGGGGAGGGGGGATATGGGGGATATGGGGGATATGGGGAGGGGGGAATATGGGGGATATGGGGGAGGGGGGATATGGGGGATATGGGGGAGGGGGGGATATGGGGGAGGGGGGATATGGGGGATATGGGGGAGGGGGGATATGGGGGAGGGGGGATATGGGGGAGGGGGGATATGGGGGAGGGGGATATGGGGGATATGGGGGATATGGGGAGGGGGGATATGGGGGATATGGGGGAGGGGGGATATGGGGGATATGGGGGAGGGGGGATATGGGGGATATGGGGAGGGGGGATATGGGGGAGGGGGGATATGGGGAATATGGGGGAGGTGGGATATGGGGGATATGGGGAGGGGGGATATGGGGGATATGGGGGAGGGGGGATATGGGGGATATGGGGGAGGGGGGATATGGGGGAGGGGGGGATATGGGGAATATGGGGGAGGGCGGATATGGGGATATGGGGGAGGGGGGATATGGGGGAGGGGGGATATGGGGGATATGGGGGAGGGGGGATATGGGGGAGGGGGGGATATGGGGGATGGGGGGATATGGGTGAGGGGGGATATGGGGGATATGGGGGATATGGGGGAGGGGGGAATATGGGGGATATGGGGGAGGGGGGATATGGGGGATATGGGGGAGGGGGGGATATGGGGGAGGGGGGATATGGGGGATATGGGGGAGGGGGGATATGGGGAGGGGGGATATGGGGGAGGGGGATATGGGGGATATGGGGAGGGGGGATATGGGGGATATGGGGGAGGGGGGATGTGGGGGATATGGGGGAAGGGGGATGTGGGGGATATGGGGGAAGGGGGATATGGGGGATATGGGGGAGGGGGGATATGGGGGATATGGGGGATATGGGGGAGGGGGGAATATGGGGGATATGGGGGAGGGGGGATATGGGGGATATGGGGGAGGGGGGATATGGGGGAGGGGGATATGGGGGATATGGGGGAGGGGGGATATGGGGGAGGGGGGATATGGGGGATATGGGGGAGGGGGGATATGGGGGATATGGGGGATATGGGGGAGGGGGGAATATGGGGGAGGGGGGATATGGGGATATGGGGGAGGGGGGGATATGGGGGAGGGGGATATGGGGGATATGGGGGAGGGGGGATATGGGGGAGGGGGGATATGGGGGATATGGGGGAGGGGGGAATATCAGGGATATGGGGGAGGGGGGATATGGGGGATATGGGGGAGGGGGGATATGGGGGAGGGGGGATATGGGGGAGGGGGGATATGGGGGAGGGGGGGATATGGGGGAGGGGGGGATATGGGGGAGGGGGGATATGGGGGATATGGGGGATATGGGGGAGGGGGGATATGGGGGAGGGGGGGATATGGGGGAGGGGGGATATGGGGGATATGGGGGATATGGGGGACGCTCACCCTGCCTGCTCTGACGAGGTCGTTCACCTTCTTGTGGCACTGGGTGCCTGTCCGTGGTGTTAGGGCCACAGCGGTGACGGCCTCTGCCACCTCCCTCCACAGACGCCGGCTGTGGCGTGGGGCAACTCTGCGGCCGTGCCCGGGATACAGGGCGTCCCTCCTCTGCTCCACCGCATCCAGGAGCGCCTCCACATCGCGTGACTCGAACCTCGGGGCTGAGCGACGGCCAGCCATCAAGTCGGGTGTTGCGGTCGGCTGTTCCGGTCGGGTGGGGGGAGCTGCGCGGCCTTATGAGCCGTCACGCCGTGCAGCGCGTATGACGCTGCACGGCGTGAACCACTGCGCAAGCGCGGATCCCGTTACGTCGCTGCTAGCCCATTTCGGGCCGCAGACTATCGGCCCATTTTTATGACGTGACGCAAGTGGGATTTGCGCCGTTTTTTGCGCCGATCGGCGGAGTTTCCGCCGATAACGGAGAATTTCGCCCCATATCTCTCCAACAAGAAGTAATCTCTCTAACAACAGAGAATCAAATGCACTCCCCTCAACATTCAATGGCATTATCATTTCTGAATACCCCACCATTAACATCCAGGGGGTAACCATTGACCAGAAATTGAATTGGACCATATAACTATTGTGGGTAACTGACCTCCTGATTCTGCAAAACCTGTCTATCACCTACAAGGCACATGTCAGGAGTATGATGGAATACTCTCCACTTGCCTGGATGAGTGCAGTTCAAGAACACTCAAGATGTTCAATGATATCACAGACAAAGCAACCTGCTTAATTGGAACCCCATTCATTACTTAAAAAAAATTTTTTTTTAGAGTACCCAATTATTCTTTCTCCAATTAAGGGGCAATTTAGCGTGGCCAATCCACCTAACCTGCACATCTTTGGTTTGTGGGGCTAAACCCACGCAGTCATGGGGAGAATGTGCAAACTCCATACGGACAGTGACCCAGGGCCGGGATTCGAACCCTGGTCCTCAGTGCCGCTGACCACAGTGCCACATGCCACCCTCAAACCATTCACCGCCTTAAACATCAACTTCCTCCACCACTGACTGTCGGTGTGTAGTATCCACAAGATGCACTGCAACAACTCACCAAGGTTCCTTCGACAGCACCTTCCAAACCCACAACCTCTATCTCAGAAGGATAAGGGCAACCGATGCAATATAATACCACCACCTAAAGTTGCCCTCCAAGCCACACATATCCTAACTTGAAACTACATCGCCGTTCCTTCACTGCCGCTGGGTCAAAATCCTGGAACTCCTTTCCTAAGAGCATTGGGCGTGTACCTGCAACACAAGGACTGCAGCGGTTCAAGGGAGCGACTCCCCAATAACTTCTCAAGGGCAGCTAAGAATTAAAATTAGCCAGCAATGACCATTTCCCGTGAGGGAATGAAAAAGTGCTTGTAACTATGTGAGGTTTATCTTTGTTGTATCAACTATTTAAAGTAGCCAATTTGTCTTTTTGTTAATGTTTAAATTTTAGGTGGCTTGTTACAGTCAAAGTTTTGAAAAGTAAACTCTTGTCCTTCAGTTTTCTCTCTGTTAGTTTTGTCCAATTTCTTTAGTTATGGTTCTCTACATGGATCGTAACAGTTGATTGATGGATGAATTTTGATCAGGACACTAAGATAACTTCCCTGCTCCTCTTTGATAATAATAATTTTTATTTGTGTCACAGGTAGGCTTACATTAACACTGCAATGAAGTTACTGCAAAAATCCCCAAGTCGCCACACTCCGGCACCTGTTCGGGTACATTGAGAGAGAATTCACAATATCCAATTCACCTAACAGCACATCTTTCAGAACTTGTGAGGAAACCGGAGTCCCCGAAGGAAACCCACAAAGACACGGGGAGAACGTGCAGACTCCGCACAGACAGTAACCCAAGCCGGGAATCGAACCCGGGTCCCAGGCTCTGTGAAGCAACAGTGTTAACCACTATGCTATCATGCCGTCCGTGAAATAGTGCCATGGTAGATTTTACATTCATCTGACCTGGTAGATGTGCCTTGATTTAATGTCTCATCTGAAGGACAGCACCTCCCACAGTGCTGCACTCCCACAGTACTGCATGATAGAGTCAGCTTTGAATTTTGTGCTCAAGCCAAAAATAGGACTTGAACCCAACAAATTAATCCTCCAATTTGAAAGCCACATTTAATTTTTGGCCCTTTCCACGAGTTCAGCCATCCCACCATCCAGTGGGATTCATACGGACTATCCTGCCTACCACTGGACTCAGTCTACACCATGAAAAATTCCACCCTAAGGGTTTATCCACCGTCGTAGAATGCCTACAGTGCAGAAGGAGGTCATTCAGCCCAATGAGTCTGCACCAACCCCCCCCCAACCCTATCCCTGTAACCCCATAACCCCACCTAATCTGCACATCATTGGACACTGAGGGGCACTTTTATCATGGCCAATCCACCTAATCTACACATATTTGGACTGTGGGGGGACACCAGAGCACCCGGAGGAAACCCGAGCAGAAAAGGGGAGAATGTGCAAACTCCAGGTGGGAATTGAACCCGGATCCCTGGCGCTATGAGGCAGCAGTGCTAACCACTGTCAACACAATTGCTTCTGCCATGGTCTACAAGTGCGAACACCTTGCACCATCTTCCCAGTAAAACAACTTGACCCCTCCTTTAATCTTTTGTAAACAAATACCCCGTTTACTGTCAACAGAATTCAGGTCTGATCACATGGCCACTTTATTCCTCCATTTTACCCTGTATTAACACATGGCCGCAAAATATAACAAACTAATAAAACCTCTCATTTGTAACAAGGCAGATTCAATTATGGCTTTCAACATGAATTGTGGCTTTAGAACCTGAAGAGAAAATAACTTGCATGGGCGATAGGAAAAGGCTGGGTAGTGAGACCAGCTGAGATGCTCTGGGAGAGAGCCAATACAGACACAACAGGCCAAATGGTATCCTTCTGTGCTGTAACCATTTTATGTCTTGGGGGTATTTGGAATATATCTGAAATGGAAACCTTTCATCAGTTTATATGAGAATAATTAAGGCCACTGATTTACTGTTTTCACATAAAATTCAGCAGTCTCAGAATTTATTTTCTAAAATAGAAAGTTAGTGTGCTGATTCAGCCACTGAATCAGCGGCCTTGACTATACATTGTGCACTGGACAGCCTGACAACCCTACTGTTTGGAAAAATATGCCTGCTGATTCACGGGAGTAAATCACAGAACTGCTAGTTTAATTTATATATATTATATTATGTGCTTTGAACAAAACAAAGTAACTATTGAAAATGTAACCAGGGCAGCATGGTGGCGCAGTGGGTTAGACCTGCTGCCTCACGGCGCCAAGGTCCCAGGTTCGATCCCGGCTCTGGGTCACTGTCTGTGTGGAGTTTGCACATTCTCCCCGTGTTTGTGTGGGTTTCGCCCCCACAACACAAAGATGTGCAGGCTAGGTGGATTGGCCACACTAAATTGCCCCTTATTTGGAAAAAATGAATTGGGTACTCTAAATTTATATTAAAAAAAAGAAAATGTAACCAATATGCTTGTCCTTGAACAATGCAGTGTCCCAGTGGACAAGTTTAAAATTCATTACAAGAATGTTTCTTCTAATGTTCGAGGTGGATTCCAATATTAATGTTTCTTGCAATTGGAATACCAGTTTTATTTTCTAACTGAGTCTGCAATTACCAGAATGCAGGCTCTGACTGCGATTGATATTTGATATACCTTCTCGTCTGTCGAGTTCGCTCTTGACAGATGTACACGCTGAGCAGACCTTTATTATGATCAGTTATTTCTTTGTTCAGGGGCAAAAAAGATTGATGTTTCTCTGTTTTTTAATGGCTTTTTAAGTGTTTGGAAGGTTCTCTGACAAAGGCTGTCATCTTTTTCACAATCCCATTCAAGTTCCTTCTATCGGATCCTTTGTTTGAATGGACGGCTCTGGAAAATTTCAGTCAGAACATGAATTGTTTTTCGAACATGAGATGAGAGTGAGGCAAGTTCTGTGTCATTCTTCCCACCCCCACCCCACCTCCCCAAAACGTTTACTTATTGTTTCAGTTATATTGAAGGCAGTGATTCATTCCTTATTAAGGTGACGCGTGCAGTTGCACCTCTCCATTCCTCGACACGGACTGCCAGCAACTCTCTGACACTTCAAGCCAGTGGGGATTCTTCACATGTGAGCTGTACAGGGAGTGTTCACAGGCTATTCACGGTAACTCTTTTTACGTGAAGCACTTTCAGACATTTGTGAGATTTTGTATTTAAATTTCGAGTACCCAATTTTCCCCCCCGCCCCAATTAAAGGGGCAATTCAGCATGGCCAATTCACCTACCCTGCACATCTTCGGGTTGCGGGGGTGAAACCCACGCAGACATGGGGAGAATGTGCAACCTCTGTATGGACAGTGACCCACGGCCGGGATCGAACCCGGGTCCTCAGCGCCGTAGGCAGCAGTGCTAACCACTGCGGCTCTGTGCAGCCCTAACATTTCTGAGAAATGATAAAGCCCTGTATAAATGCAAGTTGGTATTGTGGGGTTTTATGCGTGATAATTGTCTACGTCTGTTCTGTGCCGTGTTGGAGGCACTTCCTTTCGTTCAGAAGTTGTGGGTTTCTGATGACTAGCTGTCAGCGTTTGGCAGCATTACCACTCTGAAGGCTATTGAGTTGGATGATCAGCCATGATCGTGGTGAATGGAGGAGCAGGCTCGAAGGACCAAAAGGCCTCCTCCTGCTCCTATCTTCTATGTATCTACGAACCTGAGCGCGACTTCAGGAATTAGCACAAATGCAGGTTAACCATGGAAATTCTTAAATTGTGGTCTGTCATTCACTGCTCTGCCACAGGTTGCACTGTAGACCCCCCCCCCCACCCCCACTCCCATCCCCCGCTAGCGAAACACAATTGATCAGGGCAAGGACTTCCTCTTTTTTACAAGAGAAATGCAGCAACATCCAATCTATGTTGTTCATAGACCTAACTAAAGTTTATGGCAGTCTGAGTCAACCTGGTCTATGTCACTTGCTCTCCAAGCAAGTTCGTGAAAATCCTGCGCCTATTTCATGATGGCACAGTTGGACATGTTTGGGCGATACGTAGCACAGTGGTTAGCACTGTTGCTTCACAGCACCAGGATCCCAGGTTTGATTCCCGCTTGGGTCACTGGCTGTGCGCAGTCTGCACATTCTCCGTGGGTTTCTGCACCGGTTTCCTCCCACAAGTCCTGAAAGACGTGCTGTTAGGTAATTTGGACATTCTGAATTCTCCCTCTGTGGACCCGAACAGGCGCCGGAATGTGGCGACTACGGGCTTTTCACAGTAACTTAATTCCAGTGTTAACGTAAGCCTTTGTCTGCTCAATTTCTCAGCAGCAGTGGTCCATTGCCACACACTTTGAGGCAAAACGTGTCATCAAATCTCAAGCTTAAAGGAAATGGGAGACATCCGTAAGTAAAGTGAACAATATGTACAAGATCCCACTGGCAGGCATACAAAAAGAAGACACGAGCAGCGATGTCAGAAAAGATGAAGGAGATGCATGCAGCACAAGTGGCCACAGATAGGAGCAATCACTCTGTGTTGAACGGCAGGCAGGGTAGGATTAACCCAGAGGAAAACGGGAAAACTGAAAGGGCCATGAAAGCAAATCACCAACCGGAGCAAATCAAAATAAATATGTACTGTCAGATTCACTCATTCTTGAAGGCAGGCATCACGAGAGAAGAGATTCACCACCACACATGGAAACACAATGTTCCACCAACACTCATTAGGGATGGCTATCAGCACACAGCCATATTCAAAACATCAGACACAATGAACCCTATTCACTAAGAGCCAGCAGACACAGATATTAATGCAAAACAAACCTCAACAACATGCCACAATATTTCATCGTTAGACACGTTACAATTGATTATTCATTAATTCTGAATCTATATCGACAGCAGTTTATGGTGTGCCTGCTGTTGAGCATTTTCCAGAACTGTTAAGTTTATTGGCCTATAAATTCCAAGATTTTTCCCTGAACATTGGAATAATGTTTACTCTCCTCCAGCCTCGGGTAAAGGGGCTGTGTGTGTGTGTGTGCTCTTGCTGGGGCCCCAGAGAACTGAACTGGACTATAGACTATGTCCTCTCTCATTTACTTTGGGCTCTCGAGTGTCTGGGTCACAATCCCAGAGCTGCCAACCTAAAGTCACATTCCAACCACCTGGATCAGGAAGACAGCTCGCCCACTGTATTTCCAAGGGCAACAAGGCACACATTCACTGCGGAGGGCATTACTGTAAGGAAGTGGGCTAAATGAGTGGATAATGTGCAATTCAGTATCTCCTGCTTGTTGATGCATATCTTCAGCTGCAGGTAGCCTTCAGGGAGGAGCAAGCTATCAACAACAACTCGCATTTATAAACGTCCAAAACCTTCCCACGTCTCAAGGTCTCTGTCTTCTATATTACATATTGGAATGTGAAGGATGTGCACCAGATGTTACAGATCATTTATAATCCTGTATTTTGTAGGTGCTGCAGGATATTATAAATGTTAGAGAAGCAAAAGTCTATTTCTGGTTTCATTATAACCTGCACTTGGCCACATCTGCCTGGAAAGTGCTGAAAGCTCAAGATTTAACCCAAGGGTCAAGTTCAGCTCACTGCCTTCTTTCAGTTGCCCTGCGGTTCCATTCTGCTTTGTGTCTGCAATGCACATTTGCAGCCTGAGGTGTTTGAACCTCTAGGAGAGGACTGACAGCGTTTCAGAGTAACCTTCCATCAGGAAGCACTGCTGAAGTGTTTTGACTGAAGCGTCAACTTGGCACTTTTGTCTTCACACACATGCACAGTGGTTCCGGCATTTTCAGATTTCCAACATCTGCAGTTTAATTTGTTTTGCATTTCTTGCACTTTGGAAGTTTAGAGAAAGTTCTGGAGAAGGGTCACATCGACTCAAACTTTATGTTTTCTCTCTCCACAGATGTTGCCAGCCCAGACCTCCTGATTCATCCAGCGTATTCCGTTTGTATTTATAATTAGAGAAAGCTCGTCCCTGATTGGTACTTTTGGACCCATTAAGGAACAATGTTTGACTCCAGTCTCCCAGGGTTAGAGGGAAAGAGGGCGGGGAGAGAGGCCCACACAATGGGCTTAAAGAGCTGTGGCTGGTGCTCTCTCACCATCAAACTGCATGGCACAGGTTCCAAAGCAGTGGACACATGTTGGGAGGACTGAGCCACAATGGTGGTGGTGACAGCAGCAGTGGGGAGCAAATCACTGCCAAGACAACAGAAGATGTGGAGCTTAGTGCAGAGAGGGGCATGGGGCTTGACTTTGAGAGCATAAAGGGCTCATGTTTTTATAGTATGGGGCACATTCTTTAACACAATGATATGCAACACTGTCAATGCTTGTGTTCTGTAGATTTCGGTATGACCTCAAAGCATCCCTGAAGAAGTCAAACATCCCCTCTGACTGATGGGAGCCCCTGGCCTGTAACTGACCCAAGGTTCATTCAGGAAGGCACCAAACACATAGGGAGACTTTGTCGGAGAACTGCACAAACCTCCAAACAACCCATCAACCCCAAACCTTCAAAGACCGCTTGCCTGGCATGTGGCAGAGTCTGGCGATCACGCATTGGGTTGATCAGCCACCTCAGAACCCATCAAATTGGAGTGGAAGAAAATTATTTGCCATCCCAAGGGATTCTTTAAAGCAAAGGTATGTAGGTTCCTCATCGTCTCGCTGGTTGGAAATGATACGTGTAAAGTTGTTTGTGATTCGTATTAAAAAGCACATTACCAAGGCAGCTCACATCTAATGTGGTCTGTTTATATAATGAAAATAACAGTAACCCAAAAATTATACTGAATATTATTGTAAAACAAGTATCTTAATTTCCTGGAGTAATAGGAGTAGGAAGGAAAAGTTTGTTTTACTATTAACAATATTCTGCCTCCGGCAGTAACTATCTCCAATCACAGTCCCCGTTGGGACAACCAACATGCCGCTCCCTGCTCGGGCCGGCATTTATGCTCGGTTCTAACGAGCCCCAGCTGGACGGCCCTCCTCCCCCTACCTGGGAAGCTCGTACTGCAGGAGCCCCATGGGGAGATCGATAATAGTTTCCCCTTGGGGGTCATGACACCCCTCCAAAGTCCAAAGGTTCCCTCTCAGCCGTCATTACTGTGGGCTCTTGTGCCACTTTGCCTGATGCTGAGCTTCTGCCTGCGGCGGTTCTGGGTTGGGTGGTGTATACCGGGTTTTTCTGGCTGACCTGCAGAGGGCTATTGCTGGAACTTCAGCCCCGGACATAATATCATCCTGCGCAGATGCTTCTATGTCTATATCCAAGCCGATGTTGGTCCAATTGATGGGTCATGGCCATTTGGGTCCCCTGGCTGAGGGGTGATTCCTGGAACAGTGGAGACATCAATGTCATTGATGTCGTATAGCGCAGGCTCCCGCTCCATGAAGTGGACCACATGTAGTTGGACTTTCCCTTGGATCTTGACCACCACCCCCCCCCTCTCTCCACCATGATGACACCAAAGTTGCGGGTGTGGACTATGTCCCCTGATTGAAACGTCCGAGCCTTTCAACGGTCATAGTGCCATTTCTTTGACTGTCGGTGGCGCACAATCCAAAGATGTGCAGGGTAGGTGGATTGGCCACGCTAAATTGCCCCTTAATTGAAAAAAAATTCTTAAAAATGTAATGATCAAGGAAGCCAATGGTAGGAAGCAAAAGATTTATTTTACTATTAACAATAATCTGCCCGAGACAGAAACTATCTCCAATCACAGTCCCCGTTGGGGGTCAACCCTGCATGCATCAACTTTTATTTTTAATTTTTTAATTTTTTTAAAATTTAGAGTACCCAATTCATTTGTCCAATTAAGGGGCAATTTAGTGTGGCCAATCCCCCTACCCTGCACATGTTTGGGTTGTGGGGTCGAAACCCACGCAAACACGGGGAGAATGTGCAAACTCCACACGGTCAGTGACTCAGAGCCGGGAGAGAACCTGGGACCTCAGCGCCGTGAGGCAGCAGTGCTAACCGCTGCGCCACCGTGCTGCCCTATGCATCAGCTTTTATGTTCAGTTCTGATGAGCGCCGGGGGCGGCATGCGGCTCAGTGGATGGCACAGGAACTGCGGCGCTGAGGACCTGGGTTCAAATCCCAGCCCTGGGTCACTGTCCGTGTGGAGTTTGCACATTCTCCCCATGTCTGTGTGGGTTTCACCCCCACAACCCAAAGATGTGCAGGTTAGGTGGATTGGCCACGCTAAATTGCCCCTTAATTGGAGGAAATATAATTAGGTACTCTAAATTTATTTTTAAAAAGTTCTGATGAGCCCCAGCTGGGTGGGACTCTGCCCCCTACCCGGGAAGCTCGTACTCCACGAACCCCACAGGGAGATCGATAATGGTTTCCCCCATGGGCCTTGTCGGGGCTATGACAGTAATAGTAAAATTTAATAATCTGAGAATGGCTCTCACGAGGTTACTCTCTCTTGCTATTTAATGGGTGACGGAATTTCTCAACTCTGCTGGTGCCCTGCAACTGTTCAGCATTAATTGGCTGGAGGCAGGACCTCTGCTCCCCCCTCAGGAGCAGGTCCCACCTCAGACAGCTGCAGGCCGACCTGATTGACCGGCAATCCTAAAATCCCAGCAGCAGCCGGATTGGCAACCACTGTCAGGACCACAGTCCCATGAGTCAGTGCCGGAGCCAGGATGGAGCTAGGTGTTGGGGGCTGTCATGGTGGGCACGGGAGGGGAGGCCCAGTGAGGAGGAGAGGAAGTGGGGAGCTTGATGGGGAGGTCAGGGTGGTGGGGGGAAGGCGGGAGGACTTGTAGAGCCCCAAGTGTGAAAGGGGGCCAGTGATGGAAGCCCTCCCATTCCAGCCCGAGGTAGAGTAACCTGACGGTCATCCACACTGCGGCTCATAAAATTGAGGCCTGGCAGGAAACTGTCCTTAAGTGACCATTAATTGGCCACTTAAGAGCCCCACTTGGGACAAGGGCAGTTGGGCTGCCTAAGCTGTAAAAGTGTGAGCAGGTCAGGGCAGGTGAGAGGGCAGTGGGAATTTTATGGACTCCCCCTCCCCCCCCATCTGCCCCCCATGCAAACCTGCCAGCAGTGCCACATAAAATTCTTCTCCTTCTGCCTGTCTAATCCCAATATATAACAACTCAGTGCTGCATATTATCAAAGTTTTCACATTTAATTTGTGATGTAAAAACTAACACTCATAAAACTTTAGTCACTGCAGCATATGCTGACGCATGGTTATGTTACTGAGCTGGTAATTTCGGGGGCTCAACTAATGATCCTGAATAAATGAATCTAAATCAACTCAAATGCCACCCTGGCAGCTGGAGAATTTTAATTCAGTTAATTAAATAAATCTGGAATTAAAAAGCTCACATCAGTAACCATGACCATGAAATTACCAGATTGTCATAAAACCCGATTTGGCTCAGTTATGTCCTTTGTGGAACTCCGCCACCTGTACCTGGACTGACCTACTTGTGACTCCAGACCCACAGCAATTTGGTTGACTCTTAACTGCCTCTGAAATAGCCGTGCAAGTCACTCAGTTGTACAGGGTTGAGCAATAAATGTTGCCAATGACACCCACATTCTGGGAATTAATAAAAAAAGGATATTAAATACAGGAGTAATTTTCTTTTGTAATAAGACAAACACAACAAAATAAATGATATTTTAAAATCAGCGAATCAATGGGGTTTGTCCTGTAGTACTGCTCCCTCTTGTGGCCATTGTTAATTTTACAGTCAACTATTTTGGGCAGTACTTAATTACAAGTTCACTGCACAGTGAAGAAGATTTAACAGCTCCATACTTATAACATAGAATGATTTCAATTAGAATTTCTCTTGCCAATAGAATTAGTAACTAGGAAAATTCTAATTGCATCCTCCAAAGCAAGTGCGCAACCTCCACTCCAGAGTGCTACAATTCTTCTTTTACGGCCTAGTTTCCAGTTACAGTGATTTCTTTCAGATGCTGAGGTGGTGACTGCGACTGCGGCCAGACAGGGAGATGGAATTGGTGGTGAGGGAACAAAGATTGTGGCTGGGGCAGAAAGCAACTGCTTAATTCTACCCAAAATTGAATTGGAGGAAATTGCAACCCATTCAGATGCTAGATAAGCAGGCTGACAACGCGGACTTCCGGTGGCGGCGCTGAGGGAGCAGGTCGCGCATTTGGTGGCTCCCGCTCTGGCCGGACCTTTGGACCTTTCCCCCCGACATTTTTGCATTTTTGAGCACTGGCTTTGAAGGCAAAGTCAATCTGGCACTGGTTCCGCACATTGGTGTATGGAACGAAGAACCCCAAGGGATCAAAAAGGGAGAAATAAGAAGACATGCAAGGGCTGGGTGGAGGTTGCGGCAGAAGACAATATGGCTGATGTTCGGACCCCTGCTGTGCTGGCCCAACCATCAGCGGAGGAGTTGATGCAGGTCATTCAAGAGGGCTCTGCTAGGCAGAAACGGGACTGTCTTGATCCGGTAAAGGAATCGATCGATCGGCTGGAGCGCAGGCTGGATGCCCAGGATCGGACGATTCAGAAGCTGGAGAAAGCGCTGGCGGACCAGGAGGAGCACCGAACCGTGGTCGAGCTGGAGGTGGGGATGCTGAAGGATCAGCAAAAAAGGCTGCTGGGGAAGGTAGAAGACCTGGAGAATAGATCTCGCCGGCAGAACTTAAGAATTGTCGGCCTCCCGGAGGGGGCTGCTGCGGGCGCGTTTGCGGCGAGTATGTTTCAGAAGCTTCTGGGGGAGGGGGCTTTTCCCCGACCGTTGGAGGTGGAAAGGGCATACAGAGCGCTGGCGAGAAAGCCGCGACCGGGGGACCCCCCAAGGGCGATGGTGGTCCGGTTCCATAGGTTCCTGGACAAGGAGTGTGTTCACCAGTGGGACAAGCGTACGCGGAGCTGCAAATGGGACAACAGCATTTTGCGTGTTTACCAGGATCTGAACGTGGAGGTGGCCTGAAGGAGGGCAGGCTTTCCTGTTCAAGAAGCGGGTGAAATTTGGACTGTTATACCCGGCGCGTCTTTGGGTTACGCACGAGGACCAGCACCATTATTTTGAGTCGCCCGAAGATGCGATGGACTTTACCAAGAGGAAAGGGCTGGTGCTGAACTGAGAACTTTTTGTTTTAAGTTGCAACTTTTTGAGTGATGTTTATATGTTTCTATTGTCATTTCTCTTTTGAATTTGAGTTTGGTTGAAGAAGGGGGAAGCAAAAGTTATTTGGTTTCTGCGGGTTTTCGGTGTTTTGGTGGGGGTGGCTGAAGGGGCTTCTTACTCTGTATTACTTTGATTTGCACTATTGGGGGGGGTGTTTCTGTGTGTTTTTCTTTTTGGGTTGTCTCTTATGTTACTTGGGCGATTGTTTGTGGTCGGTATGATGAGGGAAGTGGTTTTGATGGGCGGGGGAGGGGAGTGAGGGAACAATAGGTAGGAGACTTCTTAGTGCCGGAGGTGAGGGCCACCAGGCTAGCTGGGTGAGCTAGTCTACGGAAGCAAAGTGGTGGGTGCGCAGATGATTAGTCTATGGCAGGGGTTAGGTTACAAAGTGTTGTTGCTGTGGGGGGGGGGAGTTACTCTGCTGACGAGGGAGGGACTTAGGTTTCGGTACAGAGAGGAGGTCGATGGTGGGGGCTGACAGGAGGCGGGCTGATGGAGGCGCGGCGCATGGGCTAGTGGCAGGCCCAGGAAAGGGGATGGTTGATCGGCGGGGCGGGGGGGGGGGGGGGGGGGACACGGTGCCCCCCAACCAGGCTGATCACCTGGAATGTTAAAGGGTTGAACGGGCCAGTCAAGAGGGCATGTGTGTTTGCGCATCTGAGGGCTCTGGAGGAGAACCTGGTAATGTTGCATGAGACACACCTGAAAGTGGCGGATCAAGTCAGGCTAAGGAAGGGTTGGGTCAGTCAGGTCTTTCATTCGGGGCTGGAGATCAAGACTAGAGGGGTTGCGATTTTGATCAACAAGAGGGTGCAATTTCAGGTGGGCAGTTTAGTCTCGGACGGGGGTGGCCGTTATGTCATGGTTAGCGGTAAGCTGGAGGGGAGGAAGGTAGTCTTGGTTAATGTGTACGTGCCAAATTGGGATGACGTGGAATTTATAAAGAGGTTGCTGGGGAAGATACCTGACCTGGACTCGCACAAGTTGGTTATGGGAGGGGATTTTAATACAGTCATCGACCCCGGCCTGGACCGGTCGTGTTCGAAAATGAGGAGGGTGCCAGCAATGGCAAAAGAACTGATAGGGTTCATGGAGCAGATGGGGGGGGGTCAACCCATGGAAGTTTAGGCAGCCGACGTGGAAGGAGTTTTCTTTTTATTCGCATGTTCACAAGGTTTATTCCCGGATAGACTTTTTCATTTTGAGCAGGGATTTACTGGCGGGGGCGGTGGTCTCGGGGTACTCGGCCATCACTATTTCGGATCATGCCCCACACTGGGGGGAGCTGCAGGCTAGTGAGGATAGCTTCTAGCGCCCGCAATGAAGGTTAGAGGTGGGGTTGTTGGCGGACGAGGCTGTGTGCGAGAGGCTGAGGAAGTGCATGCAGAATTACCTGCAGGTTAATGACACGGGGGAACTCTCAGTATCGGTGGTCTGGGAGGCGCTGAAGGCAGTGGTGAGAGGGGAGCTGATTTTGATCCAGGCTCATAGGGACAGGACGGATAGGGCAGAAACGGACTGACTGGTTAAGGAGATCTTACAGATGGACAGGGGGTATTCGGTGACCCCGGGGGTGGAGCTCTTAAGGGAATGTCGGAGGCTGCAGGCTCAGTCCAGGGTGTTGTCCACAGGTAAGGCAGTGGAGCAGCTTAGAAAGGCGAGGGGTGCGTTTTACGAACATGGGGAGAAGGCCAGCAGAATGCTGGCACAGCAGCTTAGGAAGAGGGAGGCTGTCAGGGAAATAGAGACGGTGGTCGATGGGGATGGGAACTTGGTAGGGGAGTCGGCAGGGCTAAACAGGGCGTTCAGGGACTTTTACAGTAGGCTCTATTGCTCGGAACCCCCCTCGAGGCCGGAGGGGATGAGACACGTTTTGGACGGACTGACCTTCCCAAAGGTGGGTAGGGAGCTGGTTGATGGGCTGGGGCCCCCGATTAGGTCCGAATAAATATTTGAGGGCTGGAAGGCAATGCAGCCGGGTAAAGCCCCGGGGCCGGACGGGTACCCGGTGGAGTTCTATAAAATGTTCTCGGGGATTTTAGGGCCGTTGTTGGTCAAGGTTTTCAATGAGGCAAGGGACAGAGGGATGCTGCCCCCGACGATGTCACAGGTCACTATTTCGTTGATATTGAAGCGGGACAAGAACCCGGAGCTATGCGGGTCGTATAGGCCGATCTCCCTGCTTAATGTGGATGCCAAGCTGCTGGCCAAAGTTTTGGCCTCCAGGATTGAAGATTGTGTGCCGGATGTGATTATTGAGGATCAAACCGGGTTTGTCAAGGGCAGGCAGTTGGTGGCCAATATAACAAGGTTGCTCAATGTGATCATAATGCCCCCGGAGAGTAGGGAGGTTGAGGTAGTTGTGGCAATGGATGTGGAAAAGGCGTTCGACCGGGTGGAGTGGGATTATCTATGGGAGGTGCTGGGACGATTTGGGTTCGGTAAGGGCTTTATCGACTGGATCAGGCTGTTGTACCAGGTCCCGGAGGCTAGTGTAAGGATGAATGGGACGACCTCGGACTATTTTAGACTGTACCGGAGGACAAGACAGGGGTGCCCCCTCTCCCCACTGTTGTTTGCGTTAGCTATAGAGCTGCTGGCAATTGCTCTGAGAGCTTCAAGCGGCTGGAAGGGGCTGGTTGGGGGAAGGGGGTGGGGGGGTGGAGCTTAGAGTCTCGCTGTACGCGGACGACCTGCTCTTATACGTATCAGATCCAGGGGCAGGGATGGGTGAAGTTATGGCGATTTTGGCCGAATTTGGCCGGTTTTCGAGGTATAAACTGAATATGACAAAGAGTGAGATGTTTGTAGTTCAGGCGAGGGGTCAGGAGGGTCGGCTGAGGGAGCTGCCGTTTAGGTTAGTAGGCGACAGTTTCAGGTACTTAGGGATACAAGTGGCGCGCGACTGGAGCCGGTTACACAACTTGAACTTGTCCCGGTTGGTTGAATAGATGAGGGGCGAGTTCCGGAGATGGGATGCGCTCCCCCTGTCATTAGCTCGGAGAGTGCAGAGGGTCAAAATAATGGTCCTACCGAGATGTTTGTTTGTATTTCAGTGTCTCCCAATTTTCATCCCGCGGTCCTTTTTTAAGAGGGTTAATAAAATCATCCTGGGCTTTGTGTGGGCGGGTAAGTCCCCGCGAGTGAAGAAGGTGATGCTCGAGCGGAATCAGGGGAAGGGGGGGGTGCGTTGATAATGGCACCTCTGCCGTTCCGGCCGACGAGGTACTCCACCAGCCCCGTAGTGGTGGCGGCCCTGAGAATCTGGGGTCAGTGGAGGAGGTACGCTGGAGCAGTGGGAGCATTGATCTGGTCCCCAATATATGACAATCACCGGTTTGCCCCGGGGAGCTGGGATGGGGGGTTCCGAGTATGGTGAAGGGCGGGAATTGAGAAGACGGGGGACTTGTTTTTAGTGGGGAGCTTCCCTAGCTTGAGGGCACTGGAGGAGAAGTTTGGGTTGGCAAGGGGGAACAAATTTAGATATTTACAGGTGTGGGTCTTTCTGCGTAGGCAGGTATTATCCTTCCCACTCCTGCCACTAAGGGGGATCCAGGATAGGGTAGTGTCGAGGGGATGGGTGGCAGAGGGGGGCGTCTCTCTCGGACATCTACAAATAACTCATGGGGGCGGAGGAGATGCAGACTGAAGAGCTGAAGCGTAAGTGGGAGGAGGAGCTTGGTGGTGAGATGGAGAATGGCTTATGGGCGGACGCGTTAAGCAGAGTCAACGCCAGGCTCAGCTTTGGGGGGGGGGGGGGGGGAGGGTAGGGTAGGGTAGCGTAGAATAGGGGGTCAATTAGGCGGGTCTTGGCAGGATGGGAGCCGGTGATTGCACTATGTCTATTGTTCTTTGTACATTTGTTTTATACTGTTGCTGTTTGTAATGCCAAAAATACCTCACTAAAATTGTTTATTATAAAAAAAGCAGGCTGACGACAACAGAGGAGTTGGGAGAGGTGGCAATAGGTAAAGTAGAATTGATGTTGTCGGTAAACATATGGAACTTGACTTTACGCTTATGATAATGTTGCCAAAGGATGCCGTGTTACTATACTTGGGCGAAATTCTCCCCAAACGACGCGATGTCCGCCGACTGGCGCCCAAAACGGCGCCAATCAGACGGGCATCGCGCCGCCCCAAAGGTGCGGAATGCTCCGCATCTTTGGGGGCCGAGCCCCAACATTGAGGGGCTAAGCCGGTGCCGGAGGGATTTCCGCCCCGCCAGCTGGCGTAAATGGCCTTTGTTGCCCCGCCAGCTGGCGCGGAAATGACATGTCGGGGCGGCGCATGCGCGGGAGCGTCAGCGGCCGCTGACAGTTTCCCACGCATGCGCAGTGGGGAGAGTCTCTTCCGCCTCCGCCATGGTAGAGACCGTTGAGGAGGCGGAAGGGAAAGAGTGCCCCCACGGCACAGGCCTGCCCGCGGATCGGTGGGCCCTGATCGCGAGCTAGGCCACCATGGGGGCACCCCCTGGGGTCAGATCGCCCCGCGACCCCCCAGGACCCCGGAGCCCGCCCACGCCGCCTTGTCCCGCCGGTAAATAGGTACTCTAATTTACGCCGGCGGGACAGGCAATTTATCGGCGGGACTTCGGCCCATCCGGGCCGGAGAATCCAGCGGGGGGGCCTGCCAACCGGCGCGGCCCGATTCCCGCCCCGCCGAATATCCGGTACCGGAGACTTCGGCAACCGGCGGGGGCGGGATTCACGGCGGCCAATGGCCATTCTCCGACCCGCTGGGGGGGTCGGAGAATGACGCCCTGTTCCTCAAAGTAACCAATAACATTTCACATGACCCTAACAAAGGTTTGGAGCAATTTTGGGGAAACATGTACAAATCAAGGTACCAGAAAAGTCAGAATCTGTGTCATTAAAAAAAACATCTGCCCATTTAGGGAAAGAAATCATGTGACTCCACCCCTCAAGGGCAATTAGGGGTGGGTAATAAATGCTGGCACAGCCAGTGACACTCATGAACAAATTTAAAAAAAGTGTGAAATTTTAGCTGCACAAAAATCATCTGCAACTCAGTATGAATATAATTTGTCAGCCAGCCATGATAAAATAAAGTGAACTTTAATTTGAATGTTTGAAATGTCTGTGGTTTAACAAATGATACAGATTTTACGCCATTGCAACTCTCTCCTGAGAGCAATGGCTGAGGTATAACCATCAATGATCAGGTCAGATATTTGCTGATCATTGCAGTGTTGAGTTCCATTCACAACTCAGAAGATGAAGCAGTCTTTGCTTATATGCATCAAGACTTGGACAGCATTCAGGCTTGGGCTGGTAGGTGGCAAGTAACATTTGCACCATTGCAACAAGAGAGGGTCTAACCATCTCCCCTTGACAGTCCATTTCCACAGTTGAATATCCTATCATCAAGTGTTTAGATACATGCAGGTTTGAGATTTCGCCAGAAAGGAGATACAGAGCTTCCCGGTGGAGCCGGCCTCCACATTGCTGGAGGAGGTGCTGACGACAGGGGGACTGGAGAAGGGGGTAGTGTCAACGGTTTACGGAGCTATTTTGGAAGAGGAGAAGGCACCCCTGGAAGGGATCAAAGCAAAATGGGAGGAAGAGTTGGGAGAGGTTATGGAGGAGGGGTTCTGGTGTGAGGTGCTCCGGAGAGTGAATGCCTCCACCTCGTATGCAAGGTTGGGACTGATACAGCTGAAAGTGGTATACAGAGCACACCTCACGAGGGCGAGGATGGGCCGATTCTTTGAAGGAGTAGAAGATGTGTGTGAGCGTTGCGGGGTGGGGGCCCCCGCTAATCACGTTCATATGTTTTGGTCCTCTCCAAAGCTAGAGGATTACTGGAAGGAGGTTTTTAGAGTAATTTCCAAGGTGGTGCACGTGAAACTGGACCCGGGTCCCCGGGAGGCCACATTCGGGGTGTCGGACCAGCCAGGGTTGGAAACGGGTGCGGAGGCAGATATCGTAGCCTTCGCCTCGTTATTTGCCCGAAGGCGGATCCTGTTGGGATGGAGAGCAGCCTCTCCACCCAGTGCCCTGGCGTGGTGGGGGGACCTGTTGGAATTCTTGACTCTTGAGAAGGTTAAGTTTGAACTGAGGGGTAGGATGGAGGGGTTCTACAATTCATGGGCATTATTCATTATGCGCTTTCAAGAACTGGATAACATCGAACATTAGTTGGGGGGGATGGGTGGGAGGGTTGCGGGGGGAGGGGGACTGTGGGTATTAAGGGTGACTATGGGTGATTCCTGATTCCTTTTTGTCATTTGTTTATGTAAACATGCGGGCTAATGTTTGGGGTTTGGAGGGAGGATGGGATCGTTGTTACTGATTATTGTTTATTGTTAGTGGGTGTAAATTTGGGTGAAAATGTGAAAATGGAGGAGAATTTAAAAAAAATTTTTTTTTTTAAATTCCTATCATCAACATCATGGTCATGACCATTGATCAAAAACTTTAGTCAGGAGAATGCTGCAATACTTATTGGATTGAAATTCTGGAACTCCTTCCACAATAGCACCTTTGACACACAGCAGTGGTTCCTGCACCAGTCCAAGAAGGCAGCTCATCATTTTCCTGAAGGCAATTTGGGATGGGTGATATTGCCAACCACGTGCACAACCCATGAATGAATAAGAAAAAAAATGCATCAAGATATTAGCAGCTTAAAACCGCATCTTGCAAAAGCACTCTGGCTAGTAAGCATGTGTTCCTCTTGTGTTCAGGTTGTGCACCAAGTTCTGCAAGTTTAGTTAAATATAATTATGCTACTGTATATATTATCAATGAATCAGACAAGCCATTGTCAATTCTGTAATTTATATTTTCAGGTCTGTGGCTGGTTCTGATGAAAAGATACAGACCTGAAATCTTGGCTTGTTAATTTGCTTGGTGTAGTCTGTGCACCATCTAGTGGGAAAGATGTAGCGGAATAAGCTTCAAAGGAAATTACAGAGAGGTGCACGAATTATAAAATAGTTATAATGGGAGACTTTATTTATCCAAATAGAGACAAGGATCGTAGAAGTAGAGAGGGACAAGAGTTGTTCTTTTTAAAATAAATTTAGAGTACCCAATAATTTTTTTCCAATTTAGTGTGGCCAGTCCACCTAAACTGCACATCTTTGGGTTGTGGGGCTGGGGAGAATGTGCAAACTCCACACGGAAAGTGACCCGGGGGTGGGATCGAACCGGGTCCTCAAAGCAGTAGGCAGCAGTGCTAACCACTGCACCACCATGCCGTCCTGGGACAAGAGTTGTTAAAGAGACTAGGGTCCCAAATTTAAATAAACTAAACTATGATGAAATGAGGTGCGAGTTGGCTATGGGAAACGTTACTTAAAGGGATGACAGTGGATAGACAATAGCAAACATTCAAGCGACGCATGGATGAATTGCCCTCATTGTTTATTCCTGTCTGGCACAAAAGTAAAAGGTGATTAATATTAGATCCAAGGAAGAAGCATACAAATTGGCCAAGAAAAACAACAGACCTGAGGATTGGGAGCAGTTTAGAATTCAGCAAAGGAGGACAAAGGGATTGACTTAAGAAGGGGAAAATAGAGTATGAGAGTAAGCTTGTGGGGAACATAAAAACTGACTGTAAAAGTTTCTATAGGTACGTGAAGAGAAAAAGATTGAAGAAAAATGTAGGACTATTACAGTCAACTCTGGACCCCATGAAGTCTCATCGGCAAGGAAACCTCCTGCTGATTACCACGTACCGGCCACCGTCAGCTGATGAATCAGTATTCCTCCATGTTGAACACCACTTGGAGGAAGCACTGAGGGTGGCAAGGGCGCAGAATATGCACTGGTGAAGGGCTTCAATGTCCATCACCAAGATTGGCTCGGTAGTGACCACAGACCTAGCTGGCCGGGTCCTAAAGGACATAGCTGTTAGTCTGGGACTGCAGCAGGTGGTGAGCGAACCAACAAGAGGGAACGACATACCTGATCTCATCCTCACCAATCTGCCTGCTGCAGATGCATCTGTCCATGACAGTATCGGTAAAAGTGACCACCGCACAGTCCTTGTGGAGATGAAGTCCTGTCTTCATGGGATAGACTTTAAACAGATCTAGCAATTCAAGATTAGGCATCCATGAGGCGCTGTGGGCCCTCAGCAGCAGGACAATTGTATTTAACCACAATCTGCAACCACATCAAGCCTGGTTCAGTGAAGAGTGCAGGAGAGTATGCCAGGAACAACACCGGGCACACCTAAAAATGAGGTGCCAACCTGGTAACGTTACAACACAGGACTACTTGTCATTCTCATCCAGTCGTGAATGGTGGTGGACAATGAAACAGCTCACTGGAGGAGGAGGCTCCACAAATATCCCCATCCTCAATGATGGCAGTGGTTACACCTTCGTCTGGAGAGGAAAACTTGGGGATCAGCCCAGAACGCATGGAATTGGTTTCACATAAAGACAAAATTCGTCAACTGACTCTCAGAGCCCCCGGTCAGCATCAAAGGGTTCCTAATGAGCATCTACAACTCGCCAAGAACCAGCAGGCAACAGTCATGAGTGCCTACGCTCCAATCCTTGATGCCAATGATGAGTCCAAAGAAGGCTTCTGCTCCACCCTGACACCATACTCTCCAACATTTCTAAGGAAGATAAGGTCCTTGGGGACAGTGGTCAGCACTGTTGTCTCACAGCACCAGGGTCCCGGGTTCAATTCTTTGGTGACTGTGTGGAGTTTGTATGTTCTCCCTGTGTCTGCGTGGGTTTCCTCTGGATGCTCCGGTTTCCCCCCCACAGTCCAAAGGTGTGCAGGTTAGGTGGTTTGGCCATGCTAAATTTCCCTTTAGAGGCCAAAAGGTTAGGTGGGGTTACTAGGTTACAGGGATAGGGTGGGGGCGTGGTCCTAGGTAGCGTGATCTTTCAGAGGGTCGGTGCAGACTCAATGGGCAGTATGGCCTCCTTCTGCACTGTAGGGATTCTATGATTCCATGATTTATGATTTCAACACCAGAGTTGGAAAGGACTCCCAAGTCTGTAAAGGAACCATTGGAAAGGAGGAGGTGGAAATTGCAACTCTATCGGGGTTTTCCTGCTTGCCAGATGTTAGGAACACCAACTTATCACTGACACACTGTTCTGCCAAAAAGACAAGTTCAAGTTCCTGGAGACATCTACAATCAAAGCACTGGCACATGATCGACTTTGTTATCTTCTGATCCCGAGGTAAAAATGATGCCCTCATCACCAAAGTGATGACCAGTGCAGATGACTGTTGGACAGATCACTCCTCCATGTCCAAACTCCACCATAAGCAGCAGAAGATGAAGAAACAGCTCAAAAACATGATCCACATTAAGCAGCTTCAAGAGCCAAGCATGCCAGTGAACCTCCAACAATATCTTCTCCAAAATCTCCAAGTGTCCATTCTAATGAAGTGGGGGGAAACTGGAAAGAGCTGAAGACGGTCATTATCTCAAGCTGTGAAGAAACCATTGGCTATAAGACCAGACAACACCAAGACTGGTTCACTGAGAGTGACAACACCATCCAAAACCTCATGGACAAGAAGAGGAAAGCTCTTCTCACCTGGCAAAACGACACAACCAGCAAGGCAAAGGGAAGAGCTCATCAATTAGTCAAGATGGAGGTACAAGCGTCCGCAACATGTGCCAGGCTCAGCCTGATACAATTCAAGGTCGTTCATCGGGCTCACATGACAGTGGCCCGGATGAGCAGATTCTTTGGGGTGGAAGACAGGTGTGCAAAATGTGCGGGAGGACCAGCGAACCATGTCCACATGTTCTGGGCATGTCCGAAGCTTAGGGGATTTTGGCAGGGGTTTGCAGATGTCATATCCACGGTGTTAAAAACAAGGGTGGCACTGAGTCCAGAGGTGGCGATTTTCGGGGTGTCGGAAGACCCAGGAATCCAGGAGGAGAAAGAGGCAGACGTTCCAGCCTTTGCTTCCCTGGTAACCAAGAGACGGATACTATTAGCTTGGAGGAACTCAAAGCCCCCGAAGTCGGAGACCTGGCTATCGGACATGGCTAGCTTTCTCTGTTTGGAGAAAATCACGTTCGCTTTGAGAAAGTCACTGTTATGGTTCGCCCGGAGGTGGCAACCATTCGTCGACTTCTTCACGGAAAATTAATCGGCAGCAGAAAGGGGGGGGGGGTGGTTTAGTTTAGCTTAGAGTAGGGGATTAATAAAGGTGGGACCTGTAAGGAAGGGAGACGGCTTTTGTACTATGTTTATAGTTTCATGGACATTGTTTATTTTGTTGTTGTTACAATACCCAAAATACCTCAATAAAATGTTTATTAAAACAAAACAAAGATGGAGGTACAAAAGGGCGGCAAGTGGCGCAGTGGATAGCACTGGGACTACGGCGCTGAGGACCTGGGTTCGAATCCCGGCCCTGGGTCACTGTCCGTGTGGAGTTTGCACATTCTCCCCATGTCTGCTTGGGTCTCAACCCCACAACCAAAAGATGTGCAGATTAGGTGGATTGGCCACGCTAAATTATCCCTTCATTGTAAAAAAAAATAACTGGGTACTCTAAATTTATTTTTTTTAAAAGATGGAGGTACAAAGAAAAATGTGGGAAATGAAGAACCATTGGTGACTGATAAAGCTAAGGAGCTGCAACTCCTCAATGGCTTCATCAGTATCACAAAGGCAATATATGGACCCAATGCAATAGGCCTCAAACCGGTGCAGAGTAAGGATGGAACCCTCTTGAGAGACAGAGAAAACATCAGCCTTCGATGGGGAGAACCCTTCAAAGAACTCCTAAACCATGATACAACCATAGATGAAGAAGTGTTTGAGGAAATCCCACAACTCCCCATCAAAGATAATCTTGGACTCCCACCAAGCGTGGACGAAGTCCCAGCCAGCATTAAACACATGAGGAATGTAAAAGCCGCAAGAGTGGATGGGTTCCCAGCGGAGATTTTCAAACGTTGAGAGGAGACCACCCATCATCGCCATCAGCGAAATTCCTGTGGATATCAGGGCTGCCATCATAGACATCATCTTCAAGAAAGGAGACAAAAAGGACTGTGGGAACTACCGAGGAATCTCCCTACTATCCATCGCTGGGAATCACATCACCCAAATCCTCGCTAGCCAACTTATCCCAGCCTCTGAAGAAATCCTTCTGGAAAGCCAATGTGGCTTCTGACTAAACTGAGGAAACAACAAACATGATTTTCACTGTTTGCCAATGTCAAGAGAAAAGCCAGCACCACTCTACATGGCCTTCGTCGAACTGACCAAGGCTTTTGACTCAGTCAATTGGGAAGTGCTGTGAAAGACCTTGTCAAAGGCTGGCTGTCCGGAGAAATCCACAATTTCCTCTGACTCCTGCATGACAAAATGCCGGCGGCAGTCCTCACCGCCGGAGACAAAACATAAACTTTGAGGTCAAGACTGGAGTCTAGCAGAGATATGTTATCGTCCCCACCCCATCAGGGATGCCAAGATACAATAAGCTAGAGTCACTGACTAAGGTCACTGATTCTCATCGGTTGTTGAAAGGGCTACAAAGCAAAGCCGAGTAGAATCTATGGCAGCAGCGCACCACTCTCCGATGAACTCAATGCATTCTATTCTCGGTTCGAGCAGAAAACCATCAAATCGTTGTCAAGTGCCCCAGCAGTCCCGGACACACCCATACCTACCATCACAGCTTCCAAAGTCAGACCAGCCTTCCTAACACTTGCAAAGCGATGGGTCCTGACGGGGTCCCATGTCGTGCACTCAGATCCTGCGCGGACCAACTAGCGGATGTGTTCGCGGGCATCTTCAACCTCGCCCTACTCTGTTCTGAGGATCCCACCTGCTTCAAGAAGACCACCATCATACAAGTACCAAAGAAGAACCAGGCAACGTGTCTTAACAACAACCATTTGGTGGCCTTGACATCTATCATTATGAAGTGCTTCAATAGGTTGGTCATGAGACATATCAACTCCATATTCCCAGAATGCCTTGATTGGAATGTGGCGACTAAAGGCTTTTCACAGTAACTTCATTGCAGTGTTAATGTAAGTCTACTTGTGACAAGAAAGATTATTTATTTATTTATTTTATTTATCGACTGCAATTCGCATACCAACACAACTGGCCCACAGCAGACACCATCTCTCTGGTCCTACATTCATCCCAGAAGCATCGCGACAACAAGGACTCCTACATCAGACTCCTATTCATTGACTACAGCTCTGCCTTCAACACTATAATCCCAGCCAAACTCATATCAAGGGTCCAAAACCTAGGACTCCTCCCTCTGCAAATGGATCCTCGACTTCCTGACCCATAGATCACAATCAGTAAGGATAAACAACAACACCTCCTCCATGATAGTCCTCAAACCGGGACCTCACAAGGCTGCGGACTCAGCCGCCTACTATACTTGCTATACACACATGACTGTGGGGCAAAATTTGGCTCCACTTCATCTAAAAGTTTGCTGGTGACACGAATGTAGTGGGTCGGATCTCGAACAACGATGGGTCAGAGTACAGGAGGGTGATAGAGAACCTAATGGTGTGGTGTAACAACAACAATCTCTCCCTCGATGTCAGGAAAACAAAGCAGTTGGTCCTTAGCTTTAGGAAGCAAAGTATTGTACACAGCCCGTGTGCATTAATGGTGCTGAGGTGGAGATGGTTGACAGCTTTGAATTCCTAGGTATGCACATCACCAATAATCTGTCATAGTCCAGCCACATTGAAGCTACAACTAAGAAAGCACAACAGAGCCTATACGTCCCGATGAAACTAAGGGAATTTGGCATGTCCACATTGAATCTTTTTACATATGCACCATAGAAAGCATCCTATCTGGCTGCATCACAGCCTGGTATGGCAACTGCTTGGCCCAAGACAGTAAGAAACTACAGAGAGCCCAGTACATCACGTGAACCTGCCTCCCTTCCATTGACTCTGCCTGCGGAAAGCGGGCAGCATAATCAAAGACGCCTCCCACCCGGGTTATTCACTCTTCCAACTTCTTCCATCAGGCAGGAGATACAAAAGTCTGAAGACATGAAGTAACCGGTTCAATAACAACTTCTTTACCGCTGTTACCAGACTCCTGAATGACTCTTATGGACTGGTCTGATCTTTTCACACATCTTCTCTACTGATTAGTACTACACTCCTGTATGAAACCCGGTGCCTGTGTCTATGTATTTACCTTGTGTATTTCTGTATATCCGATGCTTTTCTTTCAGGTATGGAATGATCTGGCCAGACTGTACGCAGAAAAATACTTTTCACTGTACCTCGGTACACGTGACAATGAAACAAATCCAATCCAAATCCCTTTTCTCCATTTTCAATGTCACCATTTTCTCAATTTTCATCGCCACCATCCTTCACCTTGTCAAGAGCAAGCTACCCGCTTGAGTGGACATCGTCGACAGGAGAGCTTTTCAAAGTGTGGGTCATGACCCACGGGTGGGTCGCAGAGCGATTATTCGTGGGGGTTCTTGCGGTGGTACCAATTGCAGGTGAATCGCCCCACAGCCGCGACCTGCATTTTAATTGAAAATGCCGGTTCGGTCGGCACGGTGTTGCAGTGGTTAGCACTGCAGCCTCACAACGCCGAGGACCCAGGTTCGATCCCAGCCCCGGGTCAATGTCCGTGTGAAGTTTCCACATTCTCTTTCTTTTTAAAAATATGTTTATTAAGAATTTTTTAACAAAATCTTCAACCATACAAACAAACCCCCAACCCCGTAACAAAAAGAAAAGAAAACTCGCATAGCAAGACATAAACATGGTAAATCAATATGATATAGAACTTTGTACATTGGATTCCTCCCGTACATATCAGTTTTCCGGATCATTTATGTATTTTCTTGCTCAGATGCCCCCCCGAAAACCCCCCCATCCCCGTCCCTCCTTCTTCCCCCCCCCCCCGCAGAAAGAGATGTCCCCCCCCGGGTTGCTGCTGCTGTCGACCGAACTCCATCTAACGCTCCTCGAGATAGTCGAGGAACAGTTGCCACCGCCTGGAGAACCCCTGCACAGACCCTCTCAGGGCAAACTTTATCCTCTCCAACTTGAGAAACCCTGCCATGTCATTTACCCAGGCTTCCACATTCGGGGGCTTCACATCTTTCCACACTAACAAGATCCTTTGCCGGGCTACCAGGGACGCAAAGGCCAGAATGCCGGCCTCTTTCGCCTCCTGCACTCCCGGCTCGTCCGCTACTCCAAATAGTGCTAGCCCCCAACTTGGCTTGACCTGGACTTTCACCACCTTAGATACTGTTCTCGCAACTCCCCTCCAGAACCCATCCAGTGCCGGGCACAACCAAAACATATGGACATGGTTCGCCGGGCTTCCTGAGCACCTCCCGCATCTGTCCTCCACTCCAGTTTGCACATTCTCCCTGTATCTGCGTGGGTCTCACCCCCACAACCCAAAGATGCGCAGGGTAGGTGGATTGGCCACTTTAAATTGCCCCTTAATTGGAATAAAATAATTGGTACTTTAAATTTATTTTCAGAAGTGAATGGCAGCAGCTGCCACCATGGAAATGAAGCTCCGTGGGGAGTCTTCCTGCCACAAGCGGCAACAATGAGCAAGTCACGACCCCTGCACGTAGAATTGACATCAGGTGCCCTGTATGTGCTTTTGGCGGCAAATCACAGGAGAGATTCTTCCGTTTTCTAGCTGTTAACAAGTAAAGCATGAAGACTCTGAAGCTGAATCATTTTCTGACAAGAAAGAGACGACCAGAGAATAGGCAGAGTAGCTACTGGCCAGGGTCTCACATCTGATTCTGCTGGAGAGAGCTGTTCAGGAGAGTCCAGGACAGAGCAGTGCTAGTGTTCGCTCTGCACAGAGCTCCAGGATCACAGGTTAACAGCCTACAAGAAGAAACCTAATTTGGGAACAAACCAGTATATAATGATTTCTTGAGGTATGGTTTTGTCAATTGTGCTATGCAAATAAGGACGCAAAGTACTTCTAGGCAAGTACTGGCAAATGAGAGAAGTTTCAGCTATTGAAAGAGAAGTGGTGGGTGAAAAATTCCTTTTGAGGTTGAGATCCCAGAGTCAGTTATTAATTTACAGCTGACTCTAAATGAAAAGGCTGCACTGCTGTAACTGACCTGTGACAGTACATTAAAAACATGCCAAAAGCTCATGAGGCTGTCGGCATTCTCGAGTAGCATCTCCCAGGATTATCCAGTGCTGAGTAAAACAAGCATTTTGTTGATATTGTCCTTCATGATGAGCCACATGTAGGAGGTTGGATTTCCCATTTTCACAAAGATGAAGATGGCACAAAGAAACTAGCTGACCTCTGCACCTGATATGCGCATTTCCCTCTCCACTTGTGAACCTGATTGGAGTGAAATTGTGAGGACCAAGCAGGCTCCCCTTTTGTATTAAAGGTAACCGAGCGTGTCTCACAAAGGTTGGCTGGTGTGGGTCCTGAAGGTCGGCCGGTTGGCAAAAGTGGGTCCCAGGAAAAAAGTTTGAAAAACACCGGTCTACAGGATGGACGGAAAACTATTCAACCTGTTCCAGTTGAAATCCAAGAAAAAAACAACATATAAATGGGTATGATATAATTGGGATTATGTGGGCAGCACAGTGGTGCAGTGGGTTAGCCCTACTGCCTCACTGCGACGAGGTCCCAGATTCGATCCGGCTCTGGGTTACTGTCTGTGTGGAGTTTGCACATTCTCCTCGTGCTTGCGTAGGTTTCGCCCCCACAACCTAAAGATGTGCAAGGTAGGTGGATTGAACCACTAAATTGTCCCTTAATTGGAAAAAAATAAATTGGGTACACTAAATTTATTTAAAAAAAATAATTGGGATTACGGAGACATGGCTGCAGGGTGACCAGGGATGGGAACTGAATGTCCCAGGGTTTTCAGTATTTAGGAAGGACAGGCATAAAAGAAAAGGTGGTGGCGTGGCACTGCTGGTTAAAGAGGAAATTAACACAGTAGTGAGAAAGGATATTAGCTTTGACAATGTGCAATCTATATGGGTAGAGTTGAGAAATACCATGTGACAAAAAACATTAGTGGGTGTCATATATAGACCCCCAAACTGCAGTAGTGAGGTTGGGGATGGCATTAATCAAGAAATTAGAGATGCATGTAAGGGAATATCGGTGATCATGGGTGATTTTAATCTTCACATAGATTGGGCAAATCAAATTAGCCACAATGCCGTAGAGTAGGAATTCCTGGAGTGTGTACAGGATGGATTTCTTGACCAATATGTGGAGGAACCAACTAGAGAGCAGGCCATCTTAGACTGGGTAATGAGAAGGGAATCATTGCCAATCTGGCTGTACGAGACCCCTTGGGGATGAGCGACCATAACATGATAGAATTTTTTATCAAGATGGAGAGTGAAGTATTTGATTCAGAGACTAGGGTGCTGAATCTTAATGAAGGGAACTATGAGGATATGAGGCGTGAGTTGGTTTTGATAGATTGGGAAGAGTTACTTAAAGGGATTACAGTGGATAGACAATGGCAAACATTCAAGGAACGCATGGGGGAACTACAGCAACTGTTCATTCCTGTCTGGCACAAAAGCAAAGGGGATAAGAGGGCCAATCCATGGCTTACAAAGGAAATTAGAAGTAGTATCCGATACAAGGAAGAAGCATACAGATTGGCCAAGAAAAATAATAGGTCTGAGGATTGGGAGCAGTTTAGAATTCAGCAAAGAAGGATGAAGGGATTGATTAACAAGGGGAAAGTACAATACGAAAGGAAGCTTGCAGGGAACATAAAGACTGACACTAAGAGTTTCTACAGATATGTGAAGAGAAAGATATTGGTAAAGAGAAATGTAGGCCCACTACAGACAGAAACAGGGGAATGGAAAATAACGGACAATGAAATGGCTGAGCAATTGAATACATACTTTGGTTCTGTCTTCACAAATGAGGACACAAATCAGATCCCAGAAGTGTTGGAGAATGAACGGTTTAGTGAGAGGGAAGAACTGAGGGAGATCAATATTAGCAGAGAAATGGTGCTGGGAAAATTGATGGGATTGAAGGTGGATAAATCCCTAGGGCCTGAGAATCTGCATCCCAGAGTGCTTAAGGAGTGGCTCTGGAAATAGTGGATGCAATGGTGGTCATCTTCCGGGATTCTATAGACTCGAACTGTCCCTGCAGATTGGAGGGTAGCTCACGTCACTCCGATATTCAAAAAAGGGAGGCAGAAAGCAGGGAATTATAGACCAGTAAGCCTAACATCGGTAGTGGGGAAAATGCTTGAACCAATTATCAAGGACTTTATAGCGGAACATTTAGAAAGCAGTGGCAGGATCAGTCACACAAGAGTGATGAGCCTGTGGAATTCATTGCCACAGGAAGTAGTTGATGCTAAAACTTTGAATATATTCAAGAGTCGGCTGGATGTAGCACTTGGGGAGAATGGGATCAAAGGCTATGGGGAGAAAGCAGGATTAGGTTATTCAGTTGGATGATCAGCCATGATCTTGATGAATGGTAGAGCAGGCTCGAAGGGCCAAAAGGCCCCCTCCTGCTCCTACCTTCTATGTATCTATGTCTGTATTTGTGAAGCTTCAGTGTGCGGGTGACATCACCATTTCCACTTTCTCAGAAGAGAATCTCCAAGCCATACTTGACACCTTTGCGGAAGCATACCAAAGAATTGGTCTCAGCCCCAACCTCAAAAAGACTCAAGTCCTTTACCAACCTACCCCCATGGCGAAATCCGATATCTCCCTTCCTCAAGGTGGAGAATCCTACCAAAAGTGGAACATTTCCCATACCTGGGGTGCCACCTCTCCTCCAAGGCAGATATTGTTGCGGACATCCAATGTTGTACATAATCCGCAAGTACCTCCTTCGTACATCTAAGGATGGGAATCATTGATGGCCATGACATCCGTACTGACACCAAGATCCTCATGTACAAGGTGGTTGTCCTCCCAATTCCTCTATACAGCTCAGAAACTTGCACTACATGCAGAAGCCACCTCAAGGCCTTGGGGAGGTATCCTCATTGAGATAGATCAGCTTGGAGGACAAGAGTAGTAACATTCGTGTCCTTGAAGGAGCCAAGAGCACCAGCATAGAGGCCATGATCATCAAAAATCTCCACTGGGCCAGCCATGTGCTTAGGATGTCAGAGTCCCGACTGCCAAAACAAATCTTCTTTGTCCAGCTCAAGGAAGGCTTCTGAACCAGATGAGGACAAAGGAATCACTTCAAAGGCACCCTTAAGGCTTGCCTCAAGAAATACAACATGGACATCAACACTTGGGAGACCTTTGCATGAAGAGACCCAGTTGGAAGAACCTCCTGATTGAAGGGACACAATTCTTTGAGGACACCTGCCGGCAATAGGAGGCCTGGAAAAAGGAGCCTGAGAAAGGATGACCAACAATCTAGAGTCCAAGGACCAATCCCACCTCCTGGAAACACCTGCCATGTGTGCTGTCGAAGATGTGGCTCCTGGATCAGATTAATCAGCAAGAACCCACAGAGTCCATGACCAGTAACATGGAGTGTTTTAGGTGGACAATCTGTGAAGGGATGATGCACACCGGTCTGAAAGGGCCTTCTAATGGAGGCACCCCAACCTTCCCACCTGAGATCGAGGACGAGATATTTTTCTGATTCCCACCCATTGGGCGCCCATAGTCTAAAAATTAAGACTGGGTGGGAAATGGTCAAGGCCCTGTCTGTCCCATCGTGAAATCACGGAGGGAATTCTGTTTATGCTAGATTACACTCCCCCCACAGCTTCAAATCCTGCCAGATGGCTGGGGGGTAGAATTCTGGCCATAAAAGTTGAAAAAACTGTTGCTGCCTAGCGACAGGGAAACACTGTTCGTTAGTGTGTGCATAACCAGGGAAGGCAGAAGGTATAATCTAATAAGAATTCCTACAAGCCTGGTCTGGAACTGAGTTTAGGGAACTCTCATAGCGAAATATGCTAACTTAAGTATCAAATGAATACTCCGATCCGCTGGAAGTAAACTGTTTGAAACCGAGCTAACCCAAGCAAGATACTTTGGTATTGTGATGGTGGTAAATCTTTGCTGCGGTTTTGAGTCTGTAAGTGTATTGCTGGGATAAAATAAAGAATGCGAATTTGAATCATTTTCTGGTATTTGTATTGAAATCTTTCCAACTTCTTTGTCTCGAGCAACATTATTAATTTGTCTTGTTTAATACATAATTTATTCTGTGTTAAAAGTGCACTGGCAGGTTTATTGTGAATGTGTCCAGCAACTAACCTCCTCAGTTTCTAAACAAAAAAAAGTTTGGATGTATAATCCAGGTTTCACTCTGGTATCTGACTAGTCAGTATTAACGGCAGCTAGGATCATGACAATTGAGAATTTTGTTTTGCAGGTATTCAAAGTTGTCAAGGGTCTGCAGAGTAGACTGTGGGAGACTGTTCCCGCAGGTGGAAAATCGAGAACTGAGGGCACAGATTTAAGCTAATTGGCAAAACATTGTAACGAGAAGAACCTTTGTAGCGGGTGGTTAAGATCGGGGAATATACTCAAGTGTGGTGGATGCAGATTCAATTGAAACATTCAAGACGGAATTGGAATATTATCTGACAATAATAATGTGCAAGTTTATGGGGAGAAGGCAGGAGAGTGGCATTAGGTACATTGCTCATTTGGAGAGCCAGCACAGATATAACAGGCTGAATGCTGTGATGATTCTGTGAAAATGCACCTCAGTTGGATTATTTCCCAGGGTTTATCAAAAGGTCAAGGGATAATTTGGACAGGTTTCCCATTCTTATCTCTAATATGCAACCTCAGTTGGACAGTAATTGCGGACAAAAGGGTGCATTGTACTGGTTCCCTGATCCTGTAACTCATTTTGTACTTGCCATCTCAGCTCCATATGAAAAATAACCTTGATGAGATACCAGAGATAGGCTGCACCTTTAATCACTGATTCAGTCACCACGTTTTTCTCACTTCAGGAGCGCAAGGAGCAGCGAATATTCAAGAACCATTTTTAAAACTAAGCATCTTCAACTAATTTAGGATAATAGTACTTTAAGATCTAGTCCATTTAATTGTGCTGGATGTTTAAATAATCCATTAGCTTGAACTTTTCAAATTCTTTCATTTATGATTAAAAAAAACGACAGAAGCTCGTCAGCTTTACAAAGTGCATGCAACTGAAAGATCTACAAGAAAAATATATTCATTGAGCATCTTTCATATCCCCAGGACATTCTAAGATGCTTCATGGGGAAGAAGTACTTAAATGTCACTGACAAAAATAATAAAATATTTCACAAAGAAACTTATGGATTATAACTTGAAACCTGCAACCGGATACACAAAATATGAATTTACTCTCCCCTTCAGCAGCCAGCTTTGAATATGCTTATTTTCTGTAAAATAATGCCATTTGCTCATGTGATACATAATTCAGTTTTTTGAGCTCAGCATATCAGAAAATGAAGGACCATTATTTATTTTTTAAGGCCACAGAAGACCAATTTATTTTAAATTGCATACACTTTCATTTAGCAAACCCTAAATATACAGTAATCCTTAGATGTTGCAGTCCAGCTAAAAAATACCCTGAATGTGGACATCCATTCATCTTATTAGTGGAATTGAGCTTGCAAAGATTAGTTCTGGGTGTCGCTCAGATTGCTGTAGCTTCTTTTGCTGTCCAGTTTTCTCTCCCAGCTCACTGGTGGTGGAGGGTTCCATTGATGCAAAGTCTTCTGGTTGATCACAGGTGTCAAGTCTTCATTAGAGAATGGATCGTGCCAAGCTTGTCAACTGCGGACAGCATCACAGCCAAACCTAATCATATTCTCATTCTATATTTGTACACATGCACTTTCACAAGTTAGCACTTGGATCAGGAAAGAGAACCCAAGATTTTTTTTAAATTTTCTCCTTGGTCCACGAAAATTGAAGCCAATTATAAACTGCCTCAAATTACTGTTTGAGCTCAACTAACCGAAAACAAACCAGGAACTCAACCAGAGATATTTCAAACTGTGGAGTTTAGCGGTGCATTGCACAATGTACTCACTACAACATGGGTTAAAAATTCAGGTTTAGCCATTTCAAATAATTTATCAAATGGTGAAAGTCCAGATCCCTTGGATTCAGAATTATTTGGCTTTAGTTTTTCAAGATGCAACTTCAATTTTGAAAGATTAATCAAATCCAGCGGACAAATTACAATTGGATATAAAAATCTAGAGCGTGCCAGAGGGAGGCGTCCCAAACGCAGCTACATTGAGACCACACACATTCTTCTAGCGAGAAAAGGAAAAACCTTACAACTCAAAAGGCTGAGCTGTTACTGGTCCTTAAAAACATGGACTTGAACAAGTGAACTTTGCTCTTGGGTGCAGGTACCTGACCTAAATGTAAGAAAAATCGTCCTTTGGGAAGGGAAGAGAGACTGTTTCTCTTATTTAAAAAATCTAATCATCAAAACTATTCCAAAACTGGAATTCCCTGAAACTGCTAGTTTAAAGATGCATTAGCTGTAGCTTCCAGTTAAACATTCTGGGGTTTATTGTAATCAATTAAGTTTGCCTTCTGTGAATGCCTGCCCCAACTTGTTCGTTGAATCCTACCCATTGCTTTAATACAAATGGCTGCTGTTATTTGAGAAGTTGCAATTTAGTATCGTGAGGCAAACAAATGGTTACAGACCGTTGAAACATTTTGGGGTAAAATGGGTTCAGAAATTCAGCAACACTTTCCTTAGGGGGCATAATGAATTACAAAATGCTTTTTATATCACGGAAGTGTTCTGGTACCTTGAAAGCAACTGAGGAGTTTCTAAATTCTCTGTTGTGCAACAGAACTTGAATATAACAGGACAGTTTCGCCCTCCAAAAACTACAATCCACTCATCAGCAACCAGGTCATACTTGCCTATTTAATACTGATCAAAATCCGAATGATCCCAGAAAATGGAAGTAATAGATTTTACAGTAAACAATAAAGTTCACTTTATACTTTGCCCATTCTACACCTTGTGACAGGATAATTTGAAGCAAGACCTACAATTATAAGAATTACATTTCATGTGTAAATGACAGCAAGAAAGAAGATAATTTCTTTACAAAAAAGTTAGATGTGCAAATATCATTTGGTTATACAAACAATTAAATTCCTGAGACATTCCTCAGTCTATATTCAGGATGCAAATAAAGCATCATATAATTTTAGAAAAATCAAAGCAACTGTTCTGCACTAAAACAGAAACTAATGAGGCGAATTGCAAACAGGGGAGGGGTGTGGGGCAGGAGGGAAAGTCCCCTCATGGAGATCAGCGTACGGCTCATGTCTCATTTGAGTAACAGGAGGAGAGTCTCCAGCCCATAACTGGCAGGAGTGATGCCCAGGCTGGAGCAAAGGAATGGTCCCCAACAAATTTGAACGGTGTTGAGGGGAGTAGCCATACCAGCGCTAGGAGGTAATGGTAAAGTTGGAGATGAGGAGGCCCAAAGACTCCTTGCCCAGACCAAGGGAGCACTTCTGCTCCTCATGGTCTACCATCATTCTAGAGAAAAGTTACATTTTGAATGTCACTGTGGTCTGTTTTGGCCTCTCCAGTTTGGCTATTAATGTTGGCTCCACCTCAGCCTCCTGGATCTGGAAATTGGAACACTGCTGGAGCACCAATTATTTCATTTGGCTGCAACTGTCCAATGTAAACAGGCTTTTGCCTTGCTGGGCGACAGGGCTCTCCCGTTCTTGCTCTCCGGTATCTTACGATTAGGCTGTGGGTCATGGTGAGGGTGGATGCAGCAAGAGCCCTTTAAGTCAATGGGCTTTCTCAAATTCGCATACTTGTTTGAAAAGACAAAATGCTAAATTACATTCAGATTTTAAAACTGCATTTGCAACAAAAAAGGTTTTACACAGGGCAAGAACAGCCAAACTCAAACTGTAGTAAAACAGTTTTATTCCTCACTATTCCAGCTGCACTTGGCTACTGGTAATACAAAGGTCACACCAAACAGTTAAAAAATAAAATAAGTCTTTAAAAGAGATTGTGGACACTGTTGGTAATAATGGATATAGCCAACCCTCTTAAAAACCTACAACTGTCAACACCATGCAGGGTTGAAGTCTGCCAAGACTTCAAGTACACTAGTCAACTAACAGACCAGCCATCGATCAAATAAGTTAACAAGTTAAAAATCTTTTCATGCAAAGTTCCTGATTTAACAAGTGGCAGATTCATCTTTTGCTGGATGTTAATAATAGATATCTATCATTTCGTTAGATATATTTACCTACACAGAAATTTGTTTCAAAGAAGTTTGGTGTTGCTAACCATAAATCATATCAGAACTGTTGTGACAGGATCATTCTTGTGGACCACTATTTATGATAGTCGATAACTATCAGTAAGTGGGGAATGCCAGAGTGATGGCTCCCCAGCTCAATGAGTTCTCAGTCTCAACTGTATCCACAGGGTGGTGGCTGATGGGAGCCAGTTACTTACCCATTGGAAGGAAGGTAGAGGGCGGGGAAAAATCCAAAATATTGGATCATTCTAGCCGATTCAGACTGATAGCAGCAGAGGCCTCCTCCTCTTTGCCATGGCCGCTCTGTGACCTGGAGGCTTTTTTTTTAAACTCCACCATCAATTGGTTATGTGTAATATTTTAGATTTTTATTTTGTTGCATGAGGAGTAGATTCAGGCAAAAATGAAAATATTACTAAAGCCATGACCATTTTCACCGGTCCAAAAGACAACCCAACCCCACCCCCCCAAAAAAAAACTGCAGCATTCAGACTGAATAATTAAGGCTTTGGAGGACTTTTGACAATCATCAATGCACACGAGAAACACTGAAAGAAATCAATCTGAAAAAAATCCCTTTAATGGAAGTGCAAACTGGTATAGACATTCCCCATGATGTTCCTGTAGTGACAGTTCAGGAAAACTTCTGTATTTTGATGTACATAGATTCGTTCATCTGGGCGATCTGCAGAGAACACTGATGTAATGGTCTAGTTCACTGAAACCTACATATACCTCAGGTAGTATACAGGCTTTATTTTGTGAAGGAACAAGTGCCATATGTTATCTGCAGTCTTGGATGAAAAATTTACAGTGTAAACACAATTATTTTATCCGCCATGTTACAGTGTTTAGTCTTAAATTACGTTTTAAAATATATCAACTGCACCTGTGAGATAAACATGGCACCAAAGCACTCCCCCATTACAGCAATGTTGTGATGACGAGTTGGGGTATCTATAGGCATTGACACTTGCAATGTGGCACTGGTTAGACTGTAAACAGCAGAGAAAGGGCTGCCAGGTGATGGACTGAAGAACCTGGTGGAGGCAACAGCTCTGCTTCATCTCACAGGAACATATCAGTGACACAGCAGGTCTTTGCACCCATACTCGGACAAAGCCAAATACCAACAGCTTGCATCATGCTACATAACTGTACTCGTCTGCTGAGGTCTGGCTACGCTCAATATATTGTTTGTCAATGAGAACTTCAATGCACTTCTTGATCATGCTGATACTAGGGTTGAATCTTGCTCTTGATTGGCTTATTACCTGTTGAGAAGTGAACAAGCATTAGGAAGTCGTCAATACAGATAAACAAGAAATAAAATCCTTCTGAAGTGATGGTAGAAAAGGTAAATAAAACAGAAAATGCTGCCTATGAACAGCAAGTTAATCAGCTTCTGAACAAAAAAGTTTTTTTGTTGCACTGAAATGGTAATCTACATTTCTCCTTCAAATACTGACTGGCTAGCTGTTAATTTCCAGCATCTTCTTATTCTTAGCTTTACCTCAGATTTACATTTACCTCTGTAAAATGAATTTCTGAAGGAAGGGACTTTCACTTCATCGAAGGCCCTTCATGACTTCAGAACGTCCCAACATAGTTCACAGTCAATGAAGTTCCTTTGGCGTACATTCACTGCTGCAATGTTGAGAAACATGGCAGCCAACCAGCACGATGCAAGGTCTCAAACAACAGAGAGATTATGCCACTAGTTTTTATTTTACATTGCTGCTCTGCTGCTCAGGGATCTTGCTGGTTGGCACAATAAACACAATGTGGTATGAAATGACAGGGAATTAGTATGTGGCTGTAATTCCTGATTTCAGTTGGGCCAATGGGGAAAAAGCCAATGCAAAGGTCAGATGCTTGCCAAATTGAAGAAACTTAAAACTGCCCAGATCCTTCGATGAGTGGCAATCATCGTCAGATTGCAAATGGAGTTAGTCTGGTCGGGGGGGGGGGGGGGGGGGGCGGAGTCGGCTGGTCTGAGAGGTAATAGGGGAGGGGTGATCAGGGGTCAGTTCTATAGTTACCTAGGAGTTAGATCAGGTTTTAAACTGTTCATCATTTCCTGGGTTATTATTTAGGTAAGTGTTGTGAGCCGACCGAAGTCAGAGACATTTGCAGAAGGTGAAACGTCCGACGGGCATGTAGGTCTGTGTGTCAGGACTTCCACCGCACATCTTCAGTTGTACATCCGGTCTCCGAGTCAAAGTTTTGGGCTAGTAAATCACCTGCAGCTTTAGAACCCTGAAACAGGTTCGAGTGGTATTAATAAGGGCGAAGAGTGAACTTGCTTTTTGGATGTTTGACACCAAAATAACGGGATCATTATTAAGTTTCCATTCTGAAAAGGAACTACTTCAGCATTAATCAAAAAACTATGATGAACAAAGTGACTATCTCTTTGAAAATTATACTGGGCTCTTTGTAACTTTAGAATCATTATGTACAGGATATCAGGAATTAAGAAATTGTGATTACATGGGGAGGTTCTCTATTTTATTAGTGCAGAACACAGTGATGCCCCAAGGTGCACCATTCATAACCATCTAATCCATCAGAGTCTATCCATTTTATCTATCAGAAACCACACACAGTTGCTCTATGCTTACCTGGTACAATAGGAGCATTAGAGCAATACAGTGTTCTTGTTGAAGATTTTTGTGGGCATGTCAATTTATGTACTCAAGACGAATGATGTCAGTGCTGTGGAATGGAACACTTGTCCTACTTTTGTCACCCAGTCATCAAGCACTCCCTGGTGGATTTAGGGCAGGTTAGATAAATATCTACGTTCTTTTATTCAGCCTCACAACGTGCTTTTAATCCCATTTCCTAAACTACGTTTGAACTGTGTGCCTATTAGGAACTCAGCTGAGACTGTTTAAATTAATTTCACATGAATTTTTAAAAGCCAGTAGAGAAAGAGGAAACTTTCCCCCCTCCCCCAGCCTTGTCTAGATTTCAGTGAAAAGATGATGTTCTAATTTATTTATGTGGCCCCCTAGGAGTAATGCAGTTCAATTTACAGATATCAGATATTTTCAATTTGTTTAACAAATCTTCTGCTTTTGCTAACACTCTGCACACCTAAAAAGAATGAGTTACCTCTTGAATAAGTGCATTGTGTCGGAGCACTTTACGTGCTTTCATGATGCGGACTATAGCAGCCTGCAGATACATTTTCCTGTCCTCATCGACTGCACTTCTAGTTTGTTCCATCTCCTGAAAGCAATGAAACAAGAACTAGAAACCCAACGTGACTGCGTCAACAGAGCTCTGATGTGAGCTATGCTTTGTAATTTAGTTATATACATTGATATATAAAAAGATTCCATGCAGCTGTATTCAGTGAATAAAGAAACAAAACAATGCATTTCTTAAACTGGCCAAAGAACTTAGTAGTAGTTAGTACAACAGAAACCAAAAACAGAAAATCTACTTTACTTTTTGAACAGAAGCTAAACTCACCAGTTTTCTTCCCAATACACTACAACTAGAGAATGGATGTTTATTTTTTTGCTTTCTGATAACTGTTCAGTGCTACATAATGCCTGCTTCCAGTCTGAAACTTCCATAAGATAATAAATAGGAGCAGGCGTAGGCCATTCAGCCCTTCGAGCCTGCTCCACCACTCAATGAGATCATGGCAGACCTTCTACTTCCATACTATTTTCCTCCCCTATTCCTGTATGCTTTGATATGTAGAAATTTATCGATCTCAATCTTGAACGCACTGTGCCTTGACAGCCCTCTGGGGCAGAGAATTCCAGAAGTTCACCAGCCTCTGAGTGAAGAAATTCCTCCTGATCTTAGTCCTAGATGACCTGCCCCTTATTCCGAGAATGTGTCCCTTGGTTCTGGACACCCCAGCTGGAAAACTGGTCAATAATTTTAGGATTTTTCAACACTACGTTTAGGCGTCTGTGGCTAATTACTAATGAATTAGGAATAATAATGTGTGCTCATCCATGAAGAGTAGGTTACAGTTATGAACATCTGATTTCCCTAAAGTCTGTCAAGTCAACCATTTGGTGTTTCTTAAACAATACTTTATGGATTCCCTACAAACTCAATTTAAAAGATCATACCTAGTTGAATTATGATAATAGTCACCTCAATAAATGAAATGACTACAGTAATTTTTTCTTCTTTTCGTGATCCAGCTTTGATGATGCAGAGAAATACAGAATTGCAGCCAGAAAGAAAATAGGGGTTTCATTTTAATTGTCCGAAAACAAGCTACATACAAGGCACTACACAGGCACACATACAAACACATTAGCTATTTACTACAGATTTTACTGGAGGTGGAAAGATTTTTAAAAAATATAAATTTAGAGTACCCAATTCTCTTTTCCCAATTAAGGGGCAATTTTGCATGGCCAATCCATCTACCCTGCATATCGTTGGGATGTGGGGTGAGACACACGCAGGCACGGGGAGAATGTGCAAACTCCACACTGACCCGGGGCTGGGATCGAACCTGGACGGCCTGGAGATGGAAATGATAAAGTATAAAAAGCGAAATAATTTGGAAACAAACAATACACAACTGACGATTTCACCCGATTTTCTTCCAGAAATTAGCTAAAGGGCAGAAAACAGAGAGAAAGTAGTGGTAAACAGTTGTTATTCAGACTGGAGCTTGGGCTATTCAGCTTGGGCTGTCAAGTGGCAAGTTACATTCGCGCCACACAAGGCAATGACCATCTCCTACAAGGGAGGATCTAACCATTGCTCCTTGACATTCAATGACATTACCATCACTGAATCCCCCGCAATCAAACATCCTGGGGGTTACCATTGATAAGAATCAGAACTGGACTAGCCACATTAATACTGTGGCTACCAGGGCAGGTCAATGATTAGGAATCCTGCGGCGAGTAACTCATCCCCTGACAGCCCCCCCCCCCCCCCCCCCCCCCAAAGCCTGTCCACCATCTACAAGGCACAAGTCAGGAGTGTAATGGAATACCCTCTACTTGACTGGATAAGTGCAGCTCCAACAATACTCAAGAAGCTCGACACCATCTAGAACAAAGCAGCCTGCTTGATTGCTCCCCCCTCCACAAATATTCAAACACTCCACCACCAACGAACAGTGGCAGCCATGTGTACCATCTACAAGGTGCACTGCAGTAACTCATCAAGGCTCCTTAGTCAACAGCTCGGGTCACTGTGTGGAGTTTACACTTCCTCCCCGGGTCTGCGTGGGTTTCCACCGGGTGCTCTGGTTTCCTCCCACAGTCCAAAGATGTGCAGGTTAGGTGGATAGGCCATGCTAAATTGCCCCTTAGTGCCCAAAAGGATAGGTTGGGTTACGGGGTTAGGGTGGAGACGTGGGCTTAAGTAGGGTGCTCTTTCCAAGGGCCAGTGCAGACTCGATGGGCCGAATGGTCTCCTTCTGCACTGTAAATTCTATGAAAAAAATGATAGGGCACAGAGTTAACTACTGTTAACTACCAAAAGACTGCATCAGCATGATGGGTTGAATGATCACCTGTGATTTACCATTCTATGATTCTCTCAAATAAAATTTAAGGTTAAACAGAATTGAAGTGGAAATGAAATCCTTTATTTTTGAGGACTCACTTCAACCAGAAAATAACTGGTTTCATAAAGATGATTCGTCAAGAAAATAAGCCTTACCTGTGGCGTATCTTTCTGCATGGAAGTTGTAATTTTAAATTTTGTTCTTTTACTGCTGAAACCCATATTTAAAGAGAAAACTGAATCCAAGTCAACATCTTCCTGCAGAGAGGAAAACATACATACAATCACGACTTTCTAAAACAACAGGCAACCAGAGGACAATCTATTTTTCACCTGATTTGCACCCAGTCAATTATTTTGTTGCAGATGGGATACTTCAAAATCTACCTGTGTTCTTACTTGGACACCCGAGTTATTATGAAATAATCTGTTGATTTGGTGGCTTACTTCATTCAAGTTTCCTAAACTTTCCTTTCCTCTTCTCTTACAAGTTCTGCTTTTACAATGCGAGCCTCGATGGCAAATCTGGACATGCTAACCGACCATGAAGGAATCACAGCCATACACATGCATTGGGGGTGGGTGTCAAGGAATGATTAAGAATGGAAACCTTGGACATTGTGCCCATTCACACACCCTAGCCCAGGAGAACTGAGGACAAGTGAAGCACTCCTAACATAACACAGTGACAATTAACTGATAAAGTACAGCCCTTTTAACAAACTCAAGATCTTCCTGACCTATGCATTTACCCAAGAGTCACAGGGAGCAGCTAATTTTACAAATATAGCATTTGTTTTCATAATCTTAGTGTCTCTCCAATAGACTGCTCCCTGTGACTCTTGCACAGGAGGGGCTGGTTTAGCATAGCGCTAAATAGCTGTCTTTTAAAGCAGACCAAGGCAGGCCAGCAGCACGGTTCAATTCCTGTACCAGCCTCCCTGAACAGGTGCTGGAATGTGGCGACTAGGGGCTTTTCACAGTAACTTCATTTGAAGTCTACATGTGACAATAAGCGATTTTCATTTCATTTAATCTCTCAAAAGTGAACAGTTATGCCAGAAAAAAAATTAATCGCCATGTTTAGTTTTGTTATTATTCTCAGGCATCACACGTTATACGCACTAACTATTTCCAGCATTTCAAACAACAAGGATTAATGGCACATTAATTATTTCAAATCAGTATTAAAGGAAGAAAGAGTAATAAACTATAGCAGACTGGTGTTATCTCCATTTCATCAACATACTTGCCTTGTTTGAATCGTGGTTGATCATTTTTACATCAAGTAAGGATTTAATGGTTTTGGTAAGTTCTTTTTCATTCATCTGTGTGCTGTCTTGGAGCTCCTTGTAAGTGACTATTTCACTGTTGTTAAATGCCAACAGCACTGCCATTTGGTATGTAGTAACCATAGCTACATAAGGCTTGGATAAATAGTTCATTTTTACTTCACCTTTTTCAGCACACCAAAAATAAAACACAGGAGGAAAAAAAAAAGATGTACAAGCATTGTATTTCAAAAGTTTTCATATTCTGAGAAACAGTTGTATTAAAATACATTTCAATGCCATCTGGTTATTCAAATGAAAGAACAGAAAACGGCAAAACTATCGCTCTAATTGAATTGAATGGTACAACTAGAAATATTATATACACACTTTTATTTGTTCCCTAATTGCCTGAGAAGGTGTTGGTGAACTGTCTTCTGAAACCACTGCAGTCCATGTGGTGTGGATATATCGTGCATCAATACAAGATGAACTGAATCTCTGACATGCAAGGACATACAGAATTGATATTTACTGTAAATTATTCTCTCACATAGCTCTCTTTTTGCCAAACATCTTGCCAGTTTCTTCATGAACATGCCAAATCTATCTGCCTCACTACACTGATGGCATGAGTACACAGTAGGAAGGCCAATCAACCTATCTAGTCGATCCGCGACAGAAATCACTGGTTTCCCCCATCACCTCATTTAACTGCCTCGAATGGGTGTCTCCACTGCCCTATTCAGAAGACCATTCCAGGCATTAAGTACGTTCTATGTGAAGATATACTTCCTGGGACAAGTAGCTAAATTGAAACTGCCCATTCACCGTTCCCCTTTCTCGATTGGTACCTGTCCTGTTGTTCTACAGATTGTTCAAATATATGGGCGGGATTTTGTGGTTGCGCTCGCCCCGAGACCAGAAATTCCTGCCCGAAGTCCACGGACCATTAAATGATCCTCCAGATTTTCCATCCCAACTGCAATGATTCTTGCAGCGGGTGGGCCTGGAAAACTTCCCCAAATATTTAATTTTACTATAGCCTGGGTATTCTCAATAAAATTCTTGAGGCTCTCAATTCTTCACTGTACACATCTGAGTAGCCAATCCAAGTTAGATAATTTTTCACTGTGGCATGATGGACAGAACTGTACGTAATAATCCATCTGGGGATGCACTAGTGCTTTGTACAATCCCATGGGCACTACCTGGGATTTGTGGTCTGTTCCAATAATTGTTGGAAGTCAAGAATTTCTGGAACATGCCAAAGGAATGCTATCTTGTGGGGCATTCTAAAACTAGAGGTCATAGTCTTGGGATAAGAGGTAGCAAATTTACAACAGAGTTGAGGAGAATCTACATTGTCCAAAGGGTTGTGAATCTGTGGAATCGTTACCCCAGAGTGCGGTGGATTCTGGAACAGTGAGTAAATTTGAGGAGTTAGACAGATTTGTAATTGATAATGGGTCGAAGACTTATCGAGAATGGGCAGGACGGTGGAGTTGATGCCAAGGTGAGATCAGCCATGATCATATTGATCAGCGGAGCGGGCTCGAGAGGCTAAACTGCCTACTCCTGCTCCTAGTTCATGTGTTCAAAAGAATTACTCTGGCTAATTTCACCATCCAGCTCTTGGTCTGTAGCACTGTAGGTAACAGCAATCCAAACAAAAATATGGTGTTCATGATCAATAAGAGGATTTTTTGATTAAGATCAGGAGTTACAGGGAGAAAGCAGGAGAATGGGGATGAGGAACATATCAGCCATGATAGAATAGCGGTGCAGACTCGATGGGCCAAATGGCCTAATTCTGCTCCTACATCTTATGAACTTATGAAAAGGTGGGAACAAGGCGACTTAAACCGGACATTATATTGCTGAAACCTTCCCAAGACTATCTCAATTGTACAATGGTAAGATGAATTTGTCAACTTTGCCGATTAACAATAAAACAGAAAATTAAAAACCTTGATGAGAAGGACAAAATGCATCTCTGATCAGTTTTGCCATTAATGAGGAAAAAATATGCTGGAAAAGAGGTGAAAGTTACATTGTTTCCCACTTCTTGTGGGAAATAAAGCCTCCCCGAAATTCCAGAATACCCCTTGAATTTTTCTAATGAAATGAAAAATGTCAGTGGCTCAAATGTCACAGAATCCCTACAGAGCTGAAGGAGACCATTCATCCCATTGAGTCTGCACCCACCCTCCGAAAGAGCATTCTAATCCAGGCCCAATCGCTCCGCTCGATCCCCATAATACCGCGCGTTGATCATGGCCAATCCACATAACCTGAACATCTTTGGACTGTGGGAGGAAACCAGAGCACCCAGAAGAAAACAACATAGACATGGGGAGAAAGTACAAACTCCACACAGATAGTCAGTCACCCAAGCCCGGAATTGAACCCTGGTCCCTGGCGTTGCGAGGCAGCAGTGCTATCCACTGTGCCAGCATGTCCTACTGTAACTGATGAGTAACTTATAAATGTACGGAAATATTTAGGAACACAATGTACTCACTTCACAAAACTGTGCAAGTTTTATTTCAGTCCTGATTTATGTATATACATTATTACTGGGAAAAAAACATGTCTGGTACTGATGTATTATCAAAGAGCTTACCTGTACATAGGTAGTGCAACCAAGTAAGTTTTCTACCACTGAAGTGCTGGTTGTAAAACAGTTCAAACTGCAAGGGGAAAATTGATCACATTAGACAAAACATTTCAAAATCTTTCTTTGACTGCATTTTTAGAAAATTCTGGACTAATGTTGATGAAAACTTGAAGATGACTACGCTATTTCATCAACAAATTTGAAGAGAAAGGCCAAGTGGAGGGCTTATGAAACTTAATGCCTACTAGTTTGCAAGCAAGTTCTGCGGCGTTAAGTACCTGCGGGTCAAAAGTTTGGTCCAGGAACCTCAATGATTTATTTTTAAAGTAGAGTTTTACCTTGAGGTGAAGTTGGAATCCATACAGTACCAATGTCACAGATTATCTATTCCTGAAATCATGATAATGCCAAGCAGTTCTATTGCTAAATTTAACATAAAAACTTTTCTGAGCAATCTGCAGCGTGTTTTTCAGCGGCAGAGGTGGCCCGCCAGCGGGATTTTCTGGTCCCACCGTCGAATGCGCCCCTCGTTGCTGGGAAACCAGAGGTAGGGTTGCGTTGTCGGCGTGACCAGAATATCCCGCTGGAGTGAACAGCCGGTAAATTCCACCCTTAAATCTTTTATAGGAAACAAATTAGGAATTAAAATCACCGTCAAATTCCAGCCCCCACTATTAGTTTGCACATACACATATTGAGGGGATCAAAGCATGGAATTTGATTAAATGATCCAATATCAAGTATAATATTCATATACTGTATGGTTCTTCTCGCACAAAAATATGGTAAACTCCTACACAATTTTATTCTTATCTGCTACAATTACCTGTGTCTCTTTGTTTCTCATGTATTTTCAAAACCGAGTAGTTTTGTTTCTGGCTGCCTGTAATTATGACATGCGCAACCTTAAATCTCTCACAAAATTATGAATTTTGGAAGGAAGAATGAAGAGAGTCAACATAAACTAAATGGTACATTTTTAAAGAGGTACAGGAACGGAGATCTGGGGTTTCAAAAGTAGAAAGTGGCAATTCAAGTTGACAAGCCAACAAAATGCATATAGGATCCTTGCTTTACAGAGACAGAGTACAGGAAATCATGCTAAACTTTTAAAATCGCCGGTTAGGTCTCAAGAGTACTGCGTTCAATACGGAGCAGCACACTAAGAAGGATGTCAAGGACTTGGAAACAAGAGGATTTACCCAGAATGGCATCTGAGGTAAGAAATGTCAGTTATGTGGAAAGACTGGTGAAGCTCGTTTGTCAGAGAAGATTAAGGGGAGATTAATGGTTGCATTCAAAATTATGAAGGGTTTTGATTAAGAAAATAAGGAGAAACAAACTACTGGCAGTAGCCAGATGAAGCAAAAGATTTAGAGTATAAATGAGAAGAATTTGTTTTATGCAATGATTTGGATGATCTGGAATGCACTGCCTGAAAGGGTGGTGGAAACAGATTCAATAGCAACTCTGAAAAGCAATTTGGACAGATACTTGAAAAGAAAACATTTGTGGAGCAATGGGGAAAAGAGGCTCCCTTCTATGATGTCAGACTCTAAATTCCTTGAGCAACTTCACATAAGGGGCTGAAGATATACGATCAGGATTTTCAAGTACAAGGGAGCTGACTGAACATAGGTACGGAAAGGCAAATACTGGGGAGATTTCTGAGGGCGAGGTGAGGTTTAGCAGAATACAGAGGTTTAGCAAGAAAACTGCCAAGTATAGAATCTTGGTTAACGACCCTGCCACTGATGATGAGTGGAGGAATGAAGTGATGCAGTGAGCTGAATTTTGAAGTCTGCTGTGTGTAAGCCAAGATACCTCCATGATCATCAATGGAAATGTCCTGTTCTATTGGCAGACCAGACCAATTAGGGTTGCAGGTACATGGACAGGAATCCTCAATGCAACTGCAGAGCCCATTACATCTCATGGTCTCAGATCAAGCATAGCTAAAGAAATCTCCTGCTCTTTATCACCTACCATTCCCTGACGGTGTTGACCATATCCTCGGTGCCAGGCTGGGTTCACATCAGGTGAAAAGAGCGAGGGAGTGACAAACTTAATGCCATCTTCACCAAACTGAAAAGATAGCTTTGATAGCAGTGATCACTTCACAGTCCTTTTAACACAAAGCCTCAATTGTGCAATAGGACATCCTCCATTGATTAATGGCAAAAATCCAACAGTGGAAGGATACATCACACAGCCCAAAGTGAACATCCATTAAGTGCTGTGTTCCATGAACAGCAGCAGAATTACGCACCATAATAATTTTACAATTCATGGTTGACACATTCCTCACTCTTCCATTATCACGATCTTCGTGCAGCCCAATAACTTTTAAAAAGACATTTAAATTTCCAGAGATGTCAAGCTTTTAAGGTGACAAACTACAAGCAACATCAACTAAACACTATTTCAGTAGGCAACTTATACTCTAAACTACTGAAAGATTTCTCAATTTAATTTTTGACATGACGAATGTCTCCCTCCACAGATGTATTTTACTGTCATTTAAGTGGACACTGCATTCTCTAGGGCCGGACTCCCGATGGCTTGCTTCTTTTTCCTCTCTTTCAGTAAGATCATTTCTAATCCCCAAACTCACTTTCCTAGTGAGTGCTACCCTGGAAATTCTTCTCTCCAGCCAAAGCATGCAAATCTCCCAGCTTTGTTTAAACTCTCATGAACCTGGTCTCTTCTATCGGAGCTTGAGCTTCCACCTGCATTCTGCATGGTGCGGTACGGACTGCCTCTAACCCTTTGCTCTCTCCCAGATTCTTGCAGAATGACCTATGATGTTCAGTGAGATGCAAAGAAAATTCTGTATGCAGACACTACAATGGCTTTCTCTGGTCCTTTTTCGTTTCAAAGCTTATCTCAATGATGATCTGAATTACATGGGTCTTGTATCCAGAGAGAAACACTGACCTTCTAAACCCCCAACTACATTCTAGCTTATAATTAAATAGACAGTTTAGGAAGTATAACTTTATAAAACCCGACTTTCCTAACAGTTCTCGAAGGGACTTGGAGACCACTTTCTATCCACAGTCATCACTGTCCACAGATGTGAATATCTTCTATCTACTTCCCAGTAAAACACCTCAACCCACCTTTAAAAACACAGCAACATAAGTTTCTATTTGGCTAGAATTCTGGTCATATGATCCCAATGCCATTTTACCCTAAATTAAAGTCCCAAAACAAAATCTTATAAGCTTCGTATTTTTTATACATCCATTACCAAGGAGACCAAATTTAGTCAAAACGGGAATTAAGACGAGCATGCTGGAATTAGCTTCGGGCATTTCTGAAAATAAGGCTAAACGTCAAATGCAGCAGGGCATAGTTAGAGCTAATCAGTCGTATATCAACAGGGCAAAGCAAATTACTTAACCAAACAAATGGGTTTTCAGGCAATTGATATTCATCAACATCCTCTCTTCAATTATGGTAGAACCCAGCATGAATGCAAAAGCCTGAAAAGTCTTGCAGGCAAAACTGCATATTAAATAATCTTCCTGAGATTTCCACCATCATAAATATTGATGTACAATCAATTCAGTTTATTCAACTTGACTGAGCAGTTGACTGCAATAGCCTGTCCTGCCAAAGACCTGTGCATCAGAGCCACCTCTTCCCCATACCAAGCCATTTCAGTTCAGCCATGCAACTGGCATCTATCTGCCACTGTAGAAGATTGCTCAGTTGTATCCTATCAGACATAAATGTAAGCAAATAAATGTAATCAGTGTCCTATTAGCCTCATTCTGATCAGTGAAGCTTTAGAACACAGCCATCAAGTAAAACTAATTAGCAGTATTAACTAGCACCAATGACTAGCTGATGGACACTCGGTTCTGTTTGACCCACTTCAGATTAGATCCAGACATGGGCACAAGAGCCGAATGTCAGAGGGGAGGTTACAATCACCATCCTCAACATACAGGCTGCATTTTGCTGGTATAGTGTAAAACAACTCCAGCAAAACAGAGGTCAATGGGAACCCTTGGGCAACTGGAGTCATTAATATGCAAATAAAAAATGGTTGCAGTTGTCAGAAGACATAACTGCAGTACGGTGACATTGAAGTCTCCTCAGCTGAACCAATTTCACCTTTTTCATCAATGAGCATTCCTTCGGGATAAGATTAGGAATGAGGCAGTTCACTGATAATTCCAGTGCTCGGTTCCATTCCCAACATCTCCCAATAATAAAGCAGCCCATGCCAGCCTACAGTATTACTTGGGCACCATCCAGGCAAGGGCCGACTAGTGGTGTTATTTTATTTATACTTATGTATATAGACACGCATGGAAATGCAAAGCCTCAAAAAGAAGTCAAACATTGTTGGTTACCCCCACCATGAATATTTTGGTGTCACCAGAAACTTATCTGAATCAGCCATTTTAATACCAGGGCTACAGAATCCATGTCTAGATACCAGCAATGTCACTGGTACTGGCGTCAATGTGTACTCACCCTCTACTGACACACCAGAGGTGCCAGCATGTGCGATGTCCAGGACACACTGCAGAAACTCAGCCAGTTTACTTTCACTTTTGTTTTTCTTCTCATAAATTTAGAATATCCAATTATATATTTTTCCAATTAAGGGACAATTTAGAGTGATCAATCCACCTACCCTGCACATGTTTGGGGTTGTGGGGGTGAAACCCACGCAGACACGGGGAGAGTGTGCAAACTCCACACGGACAGTGACCCAGAGCCGGGATTCGAACCTGGGTCCTCAGCGCCGTAGGCAGCAGTGCTAACCACTGTGCCGTCGTGCTGCCCACAAGTTTACTTTCACAACACCCCGTCATGTCTGACCTATTTAAAGCAGTGGCCTTAATGGGATAAGCCAGCCATATGTTACAGACTTAAAATTGCATGAAGAATCATAAAGGAGAATTATTAGTATGCAAAATGTGTCAATTTAACTTCATCCTTAAATTTCAAAGGAAGCACCACCTACTAACCTACCATCTGTACACTCTTTTCCAGCTCTTGTGGAATGGCAAACGTTGATGAAGGTGCTTGAGTTAGCGGCCACGCACCAGCCTAAAATAATTAAAATCATAAAATTAGGTTTCAAAAAGAGAAGAAAATGCCAAATTTTAGATTAATGTAAAATGCTTAAAACGGACGACTTACTTCTATTCAGTATTATGGGTCAAAATTTACAAATGTAGTAGTAATGACTTCATATATAGACAGAGATGAGGAAAGCCATTCAGATCATAAGTCATCCAACCAGAAAGACTGTAGCTCCCTTCACAGTAACCAACCTTTCAAATAACTCTCCTACCCAACCCAGATGTCGATTTCAGTATGTGCATAACAACGTTGCGGCATCAGTCCTAAACATGCTTTACGACACTTTAAATAATTGCTCTTTGTTCTACAGTCGGAAGATTACTTTTAATTCATTTAAAAAAAACTACTTACCATCCTATATACATCTGAGATATCTGCTCAAGTGCTACTTAAAAGGCTGACAAACCTCAGCTTTTCTTATAACTTAATCTTCTTGGTACTACATCATAGCCTTGTAGCTCTTTGGATTGTCTTCGTTATATATGACAAAAGGTTTTGATACCATACATTCCCTGAATCAGTGGCCTGTCACCTCGACAATTGTATGTATAGCTATTAACCAATTAGCCAGAATACCAAACTCACGATCTCCTGAAAATATCAACCATATAGACATTGACGAGGAAGGCTAAATAATTCATTTTCACATCAATGCAATTTGACGAAGATTTATCTTTGAAAGAAAATGAAACCAATACCAATTAGTATTAATGAGATCTGAAACTAACTTGAGGGCAAAAATCACCAGTATCACCTGGGATATTACTCATAGTTATAAAATGCTGAATAATGCAAGAGTTCCCTCAATTTATTCAATTGTCATTCTCTGCCCCTTCCTCCAGAAAGTGGTAAACTTTCTGCTTTCGGTTAATCTTTTACAAAGTATGTTATCTGCTAATTGGTGTCTATACATCTTCAACCAAGAAACAAAGCTGGCTGCTGGCCAATTTTAGTGGCAGAGGAGAGGTTTCTATACCATGAGTTGGCAATCAGTATTTGATGTCCCTTTGGGTAGCACCCGTATGCCAGGTTGCAATCTGTTTGATCACACAGGGGCTCATGTGTCTTAATATACAAGTGAACGGGGTTAAAAACGTACTTTTGTAAGGGTTGGAACGAGTTTGTAAAAAGCTGAAGTTGTCAATTTAAAATTAAATCAAGCAATTGCTAGCTTCATAAGTGAATGCATTCGAGCACAACTAAACTGAGCTGAATAGGAAACCTTAAAAGGTAACACCTCATTTGTACGGTGGTAATCTAACCAAAATAATCCTAAACATACCACTTTACAAGCATTTACTAAATATAGTGCTGACAAAGTTATGCAATTAACATTTCCAACTAATACAGTGTTTAACGGAACAGACTTTTCAGAAAGCTTTCAAAATAATGCATGTCATGTCACAAAAATCTTCACCACAGTATTGCAACTGCAGTAATACCTGTAACTGCACATGTGCCTTCTGCAAGTCTTTAGCTGTGGCATTGAGCAAACTTCTTGAAACATGCCATGGGAAACCTTGCTTCACAAACGTGCATGAGGATACATTTGAACGGGTTTCTTATGCTTTCTCTGTTCAGGAATCACTAGTATTGGCTTTATACTTATAATTAGAAAAGGACCAAGTGAGGGCTAGAGTGCTTGATTAGAGTTCATCAGTGATCCAACCTACCTGAAGCACATAGATCTGAAAACTGATTCCAAGATCTATTACAGTGTCCTGTTGCCTTAAAAAAGTGGCAGTAAATTTGTTGTTTAGGTCAGCACTGACATTCATATCAGTGTACATCCTGTGAAGCTTGCTGGTGAACTCGTATCCACAGGCTTGCTGCATAGAAAAAAAATAACCACTTTTATTATCGTGTAGAAAAATATCACTCACCTCAAAGCAGTCTGCTATCACAACCATAAGAGTATTTTTAAAAAGACATTTGCAAAGACATCGGGCAGAAATTTTAGTGGTGGTTTGGTGGGGGATGGTTGCCAGCAGGTCACCCTGCTCAGTCCTTGGTCAGGAAAGGGGCCTTCATCAAGGGCCCCCACAGCCTCACTATCAAGACCCCAACCCTGCTCAGTCTCCTTCCGTGAGACAATTTGCCTGTTCCTTACCTCTCAGTGCTTAGAATCTGAGGACTGATTGTATTCGGGCCATTGTTGCTGCTGGCTCTGCTGGGACTACAAAGCTGCTGGCCAATCAGGCTGGTCAGCAGCTCTTGGAGGGGAGACTTTCTCCTGAGGTTTGGGGTGGGAGTCAAGTCTCCAGCAAATTAACACTTGTCAAAATGTTAAATAGTTGCAGGGCTGCTGTGATCGGTGGAGATGCATTCCCCTGGGTGGTGGGGCGCGAAACCACGCCATCTGAAAATTCCTGCCGACAAATTCACCTTGATTTTAAAAATAATTTAAACCTTCATAACACCAGTATATTTAACAATTTTCTTTGATTGCAATACACTAAAATAAGTAGCTATTGGCCCTCTTTTGTAAAAACATTGAACTTTGCAGATAATTTATTATCTAAGCCATGAAAATACTAAAAAGAAATATGGTATATAACTCTGAAGGCAAATTTAGTGCAAGCAAAGAATCTTAAATACCTAACTCACCAATAGTTTTCCAAACAATATTTGTCTACTTTCAGAACATCAAATTGAAGTGTTGAAAGGATTTACCATTCTGAATCATATTCACTTTTTCCACATTTCACAGATTTAAGCAAGTTGTAAATCCTTGCTCTAATTTTTGCAGTCAGACAATTGTATATTTGTAATAAAAGCTCTGAAGAAAAGTCATACGGATTCGTAATGTTAACTCTGGCTGAGATTTCCCATTTGGGAGACTATGTTCTGAATATGCTGAATTGCATCTGAAGCGGCAGCGCAAATCAGGAAGCGATTCCCAATCCTTAGCCATGCAAATTTTTGGATGGAAGGATGCCGCTAGGGAATCCCGCTATCGGGCTGCCATTTTGGGCAGCCTGATAGCGAAGTCCCCCCCCGCATCACAATCTAATAAGATCATGGCTGGTCTTTTTGTGGATTCAGCTCCTCAGTGGTTCGCACTGTTGCTTCACAGCGCCAGGGTCCCAGGTTTGATTCCCATCTTGGGTCACCGCCTGTGCGGAGTCCGTACGTTCTCCCGCGTCTGCGTGGGTTTCCTCCGGGTTCTCTGGTTTCCTCCCACAGTCCAAAGATATGCAGGTTAGGTGGATTGGCCATGCTAAATTGCCCCTTAGTGTCCAAAAGGTTAGGTGGGGTTACTGGGTTAGAGTGGATGTGTGAGGATAAGTAGGGTGCTCTTTCCAAGGGCTGGTGCAGACCCGATGGGCTGAATGGCCTCCTTCTGCACTGTAAATTCTATGATTCTATGAAACCCGCCCACTCACCACAACCCTGAATTCCGTTACTGTTCAAAAATCTATCCAGGAATTGGCAGGTACTGCTTCCTGTGTCTGAGCCAGCAGGTGTGTTGCCCAGGGGAGTTTTAAAGTTTTAAATTAGTGATTTTTTTCACTGCATCTGTCTGGACTGCTCTCTAGCTTCCAGACATGGGTCTCCATATTTAGGGGATCTCTATGGGAGGTTGTCTGTATTTAGGGGAGGTAATTGGGGACTGCCTGGTGGGGGTGGGAGGTGACCCTCCAATGGACTTTGAAGGCAACTACCTTAAAGGGCCCACTGCAAGGTCCACCGCATCAGGGCCATGTTTGTCAGGACCAACAATAATTCTCGCCCATGTGATTCTGGGCCCAAAAGGAGAATATGGTGCCCAGCCTGGTAAGTGCGAACCTCAATCCTGATGCCAGCGGGTGGCCGGAGCATCTGTCCCGTCTCCACCCCCCCCGGACACTGTAGTCTGTGCCTCCCAGGTTATTCCGCGACCGGCAGCATGAGGTGGAGAATCTGGCCCTCAGTCTTTCCACAGACACCTGCTGCATTTATCCAGCATTTTATTTTTTTAAATTTATAATTTGATTTGTACCGTGCTGCAAAATTAAATTCAAAGTTAGAATAACAATAACCGTGCTAGCATTTAAGGGATAATCTCTCAAAATGTCAGTTTACAACTTAAATTAGGGGAAAGTACAATCTTTAGGGCCTATGGTTAAATTAATCACCGTTCTGCACCATTTTATTATTCAATATACATAATGACTTTGCAGATGGTAATGGTTACACTTCAGAATTCACAGGCTTCCCTCCCCACTGGAGAAAGATAAACTCCATTTTAAGAAGTACTAAAAAGTACCATCATCTGCTTTAGGTTAGTTACTAAACTCGTAATTATGTGCTTTGTACATTTACAGACCGGATTTGAAAAGGACTAAACTTGGGGTCAGTGGAGAAGGCAAAGGAGGGAGGAAGGGGCCTCAGTCTGGACCACGATACGGCATAGTCATAGATTTGTTCTGGGCAAGATGGACGGAGGGTTTCAAAGTTGACATAGGGCGGGTATCAAAAGGCCGGGGAATAGTTTATTGAAAAACTAGCGATAATTAACTGATTCTTGTACTTCATGATGTCGGCGCACCACCGAGGGCCGAAGGGCCTGTACTGCGCTGTAATTTTCTATTTTCTATGAAGAGTTGTAACAGTCTATCAAACACTCCTACTAAATTCTGAGTCATGCTTTTATTTATTCTTAAAGACATGTTACGAACCTTGAGCTTATTGATCATAGCTTCTTCAGAATCCATAGACATAGAAAGACCGTGTATCAATCGCTTCGCCAACATTCTGGCATAGAACTGAGGTTGGAGAAAAAGTATATAGAAAGCTTGGATTCAGAGTGACACCAGAATGCAGATGTGAGAAATTACATACCAGGAATTACATTCAATCGCTTTGGAGAGCTATTGTGATCACATGGCTTCACCATGTATGTTTAATGATCCACTACTTAAGGAAAGTATAGTTTCTTCACATAATTACAATATCTTTGACGTAATCAAAGAAGCTCAAGCTAAAAGAATGGCCATTTTCCCCCAAATGCTGCCTAGTTCTGCAATAATCAAAGAGAACTGCTCTTTACCTTCTGAAAGACGTCTTTATCATCAATGTACTTGAAGACTGTGATGAAGCTGGTCAGTTTGTCCTCAACTTCATTTTCAGTCATTCCTTTTGCTGACTTCTTTAATAGATTGTCACAGTATTTAGCTAGCTGCAACAAAAATTTGATTCAAATACCTATTATTTTTCCAACAGGGATCAAATAATCATCACTGATTTGCAATTTTAATTTTTTCGCATTCATTTGGTTCCATCCACATTATTATGTTTTTTAAACTCAAGTTCGAGGAAACGAAGAGATTCAGATCTCATCTCCATTTCTTTCCTCTTCTACTCTGAAGGTAGAGGTTCAATCCATCCATCCAATCCATTTTCCATTTCTAGGCAATGTCAGCCCATTGTTAACTTCTGCAAATGCATATTCTCGTGAGTCAAACAACATAAGAACTAGGAGCAGGAGCAGGCAATTCAGCTCCTTGAGCCCGCTCCGCCATTCAATACAGTCATAGCAGATCTCAACTCCACTTTCTTGCCCATTCTTCATAGCCCTTCAATCCATTACTAATTAAAAATCTATCCATCTCCTCCTTAAATTTAATCAACATCCTGGCATCCATCACACTCTGGGGTAGTGAATTCTCCAGCTCCACAAACCTTTGAGAGAAGTAATTTCACCTCATCTCCATTTAAAATCTGCGACCCCTTATCCTAAAGCTATGACCTCTCGTTCTAGATTACCCCACAAGAAGCATCCGCTCTACGTTTACTTTGTTAATACATTTTATTATCTTATATACCTCAACGAGATACCCTCTCGCTTGGCGACCAAAGCCAAAGGGGTGGTTGTGGAGGGTTGTTTTTCAAACTGGAGGCCTGTGACCAGCGGTGTTCCTCAGGGAGCGGCGCTGGATCCACTGTTATTTGTTGTATATATTAATGATTTGGATGAGAATGTAGGGGGCATGGTTAGTAAGTTTGCAGATGACGCCAAGATTGGTGGCATAGTGGATAGTGAAGAAGGTTATAGAAGATTGCAACAGGATCTTGACCAATTGGGCCAGTGGGCTGATGAACGGCAGATGGAGTTTAATTTGGATAAATGTGAGGAAATACATTTTGGTAGATCAAATCAGGACAGGACCTACTCAGTTAATGGTAGGGGGTTGGGCAGAGTTACAGAACAAAGAGATCTAGGGGTACAGGTTCATAGCTCCTTGAAGGTGTAGTCGCAGTAGGGCCAGGTGGTGAAGAAGGCATTCAGCATGCTAGGTTTTATTGGTCAGAATATTGAATACAGGAATTGGGACGTCTTGTTGAAGTTGTAACATTAGTAAGACCACACATGGAATACTGTGTTCAGTTCTGGTCACCCTATTATAGGAAGGATATTGTAAACTAGAAAGAGTGCAGAAGACAGGACTTGATGGTCTGAGCTATGAGGAGAGGCTGGATAGGCTGGGCCTTTTTTTCCCTGGAGCGTAGGAGGCTTCAGGGTGATCTTATAGAGGTCTATCAAATAATGAGGGGCATATACAAGGTAGATAGTCAACATCTTTTCCCAAAGGTAGAGGAGTCTAGAACTAGAGGGCATAGGTTTAAGGTGAGAGGGGAGAGATACAAAAGGGACCAGAGGGGAAATGTTTTCACACAGAGGGTGGTGAGCATCTGGAACAAGCTACCAGAGGCAGTGGTAGAGGCGGGTACAATTTTTTCCTTTAAAAAAAGTTTAGACAGTTACATGGGCAGGGTGGGTATAGAGGGATATGGGCTAAATGCGGGCAAGTGGGACTAGTTTAGTGATAGAAATTGGGCAGCATGGTCAAGCCGGGCCAAAGGCCTTGTTTCCATGCTGTAAACATTTATGACTCTCTCAGGTTGAGGACAAAGGCCACAGTTCTGTGGTCCTATCCTCATCTCTGAAATAAGTAGCCATCAGAAATTGTCTCGAGAAAGAGATTACGGCAGGAAATCTGTCTATGTGGCCTTGACTGACGTGTGTAAAATTATGAGCAGCCTACTGGATTGGAAGGACCTATTTTCTTTACCAGAGAGGTCAATAACCAGGGGGCATAGACTTAAAGTAATTAGTAGAACGATTAGAGGAAAGTTGAGGAAAACCTTTTTGCCTGGACAGAGATGGTGGTCTGGAATTCAATGCTCGAAAGGGTGGCCCAGCCCAAAACACTCACTGCATTTAAAAAGTACTTGGTCATGCGCGTGAAGTAAAATTGTGCTTTTAAACCATGAAAGCACTAGGAGGCCCAATGTAAATTCAGGCTTAATTGAAATCTAAGTCGATCTTGGGGACTGGAAAAAGTGACGTTCAGTGTGCTTTGAAAGAAACAAAAATAGAAATTGATGGAGCTTAGAGAAGGATCCCCAACTGATTTGTTAAATGACCTTCTTTCTCCACAGATGCTACCTGACTTGCTGAATGTTTCTGGTACTTTCTGGTTTTATTTCAGATTTCCAGAAACTTTGGTGTTTAGTCTTTTACTTTTTGACCAGTCTGTTTACAAGATAGATCAGCATACTCAATTTGTCAATATTGGTCCAGAACATGAAATGAATTCATTCAATGTCAGTGTGCGAAGAGGACAGAAATATTGCACATTTATGCTTGCCATACTTACCAACTCTGGAGCCTTGCAGGAAGATTTGGGCTCTCTATAGTTTACTACTGATGTTAGGGCCTATAAGAAAAAAAACAACCTCTCAAACAGATGGCAACTCTATCATTTTTCATTGTTCTAATTTTCAATTGGATTACAACAACGCTGAATAAGTTTTCAGAAACAGCACACAGAAGGGGAACGCAGGGGGAAGAAAATCTGATGTATTGGGGAGGGGTGGAAAATAAAGGGAAAGTTGGCCTTCTCATTCATCCTCAAAAAGACCTTGCTAAAGGGTACACTGGGGTAAGTACCCTGCTCTTTCACCTCATGGGACAGAATCTAAATCTAATTCATTCTAAGAGAGAAAATGTCTTCTGCCACATTGTAGGTTGGAAGAAAGTTACATGGAATTAATTTCGGCAGTCTGGAGATGGTGCGTGCAAGCTCACCGCACTAACTGCTGTGAATTTTTTTAAAATTTAGAGTACCCAATTCTTGTTTTCCAATTAAGGGGCAATTTAGTGTGGCAATTCACCTACCCTGCACATCCTTTTGGGTTGTGAGGGTGAGAACCACAGAGACCAGGGGAGAATATACAAACTCCAAACGGATAGTGACCCGGAGCTGGGATCGATCCGGGGTCCTCGGCGCCATGAAGCAGCAGTGCTAACCAAAACATGCTATCTTACTCTGTGGTCATTTTTTTTTTTATAAATAATTTTTATTAAAGGTTTTCATAAAATATCAATAACAAAATGAAAAAGAAACCCAACAGGGTTAAGTACAAAACACAGTCCAGATAAACAACCCTCCATACCCACCCCCTGTACATAAATAATAAATTAACATTAACACCCCGACTTAATACAACAAGTATATACACCCCCTCAGACCCTCCAGTGTAAATAACAGAAACAAAAAAATAAAGTGACCACCCCCCCCGCTCCCGAGTTGTTGCTGCCATTGACCAATGTCTACCGCTCTGCCAGGAAGTCTAAGAACGGTTGCCACCGCCTAAAGCACCCTTGTACCGACCCTCTCAAGGCGGATTTCACCCTCTCCAACTTAATAAACCCCGCCATATCGTTGATCCAGGATTTCACGCTTGGCCCTCGCATCCTTCCACTGAAGAAGAATCCTTCGCCAGGCTACCAGGGACGCAAAGGCCAGAATTCCGGCCTCTTTCGCCTCCTGCACTCCCGGCTCCTCTGCCACCCCAAATACTGCGAGCCCCCAGCCTGGCTTGACCCTGGATCCTACCACCCTCGACACCGTCCTCGCAACGCCCTTCCAAAATTACTCCAGCGCTGGGCATGCCCAGAACATATGGGTGTGGTTTGTTGGGCTCCCTGAGCACCTAACATACCTGTCCTCACCCCAAAAAAACCGACTCATCCTTGTCCCGGTCATGTGTGCCCTTGCAGCACCTTAAACTGTATGAGGCTGAGCCTCGCACACGATGAGGAAGAGTTCACCCTCCCCAGGGCATCTGCCCACGCCCCTTCCTCAATTTCCTCTCCCAACTCCTCCTCCCACTTACCTTTTACCTCCACCACCGAGGCCTCCTCCTCCTCCTGCATCATCTGGTAAGTTTCCGAGATCTTCCCCACTCCCACCCACCCCCCCGAGAGCACCCTGTCCTGTACTGTGTGGCCGTAGCCGCGGGAATTCCACCACCTGCCGTCTGGCAAACGCCCTTACCTGTAAGTACCTGAAGGTGTTCCCCGGGGGGGAGCCCGTACTTCTCCTCCAGCTCACCCAGGCTCGCGAACTTCCCGTCCACAAACAGGTCCCCCAGCTTTCGTATCCCTGCCCTGTGCCACCCTGAAAACCCTCCACCTGTTCCCCCTGGGGCGAACCGGTGGTTCCCCCGTAATGGGGTCCCCACCGAGCCCCCCACTTCCCCCCTGTGCCGCCTCCACTGCTCCCAAATTTTGAGGGCAGCCACCACCACCGGGCTCGTGGTATACCTCCTTGGAGGGAGCGGCAGCGGCGCCGTTGCCAGCGCCCCCAGACTCGTACCCACACAAGACGCCGTCTCCAGCCTCTTCCATGCAGCCCCCTCCCCCTCCATCACCCACTTGCGCACCATTGTCGCATTGGCGGCCCAGTAGTATCCACAGAGGTTGGGCAGTGCCAGCCCCCCCCCTAGCTCTACTCCGCTCCAGGAACACCCTTCTCACCCTCGGAGTCCCTCGCGCCCACACAAACCCCATTATACTCCTGTTAACCCGCCTGAAAAAAGCCTTCGGGATAAACACGGGGAGACACTGGAACAGGAACAAACACCTTGGGAGCACCGTCATTTTGACTGACTGCACCCTACCCGCCAAGGACAGCGGCAACGCGTCCCACCTCTTGAACTCCTCCTCCATTTGCTCCACCAGTCTTGTAAAATTAAGCCTACGCAGGGCCCCCCAGCTCCTGGCCACCTGGACTCCCAGATACCTGAAGCTCCTCTCCGCCTTTTTTAGTGGGAGCTCGCCAATCCTCCTCTCCTGATCCCCTGGATGAACTACGAACAGCTCGCTCTTCCCCATGTTGAGCTTGTACCCCGAAAAGTCCCTGAATTCCCTAAGAATCCTCATTACTTCCGGCATTCCTCCCACTGGGTCCGCCACATACAGCAGCAGGTCGTCCGCATAAAGTGACACCCTATGCTCCTCCCCACCACGCACCAACCCCCTCCAGTTCCTTGACTCCCTCAGTACCATAGCCAGGGGTTCAATCGTCAGTGCAAAGAGCAGGGGGGACGGGGGACACTCCTGTCTCGTCCCTCGGTGCAACCAAAAGTACTCGGACCTCCTCCTGTTTGTGGCCACACTCGCCATCGGGACCTCATACAACAGCCTAACCCACCTGACAAACCCCTCCCCTAACCCGAACCTCTTCAGCACCTCCCACAAGGACCCCCACTCTACCCTATCGAAGGCTTTCACAGCGTCCATCGCCACCACGATCTCCGCCTCCCCCTCCCTCGCCGGCATCATGATAACGTTCAAAAGCCTCCGCAAATTCACGTTCAACTGCCTCCCCTTCACAAACCCCGTCTGGTCTTCATGGATGATCTGCAGCACACAATCCTCATGGCTAAGACCTTCGCCAGCACCTTGGCATCTACATTTAGCAAGGAAATCGGTCTGTCAGACCCACACTGCAGGGGATCCTTGTCCCACTTCAGGATCAAGGAGATCAGTGCCCGGGACATCGTCGGGGGCAAAGCCCCCCCTCTCTTGTCTCATTGAAGGTCCTAACTAACAGCGGGTCCAACAGGTCCATATATTTTTTGTAGAATTCGACCGGGAAACCATCTGGCCCCGGTGCCTTCCCTGCCTGCATGCTTCCTATCCCTTTGATCAGCTCCTCCAGCCCAATCGGGGCCCCCAATCCCGCCATCAGTCCTTCTTCCACCTTTGGAAACCTCAATTGGTCCAGGAAGCGGTCCATCCCTCCCTCCTCCCGTGGGTGCTCGGATCGGTACAATTCCTCGTAGAAGTCCCTAAAGACCCCATTGATGCCAGCTCCACTCCGCACCACACTCCCTCCCCTGTCCTTAACTCCCCCGATCTCCCTAGCTGCGTCCCGCTTCTGAAGCTGATGCGCTAGCATCCGGCTTGCCTTTTCCCCATACTCGTAAATCGCCCCCTGGGCCTTCCTCCACTGCACCTCCGCCTTCCTGGTGGTCACCAGGTCGAATTCGGCCTGGAGGCTACGCCTCTTCCTCAACAATCCTTCCTCAGGCTCCTCCGCATACCTCCTGTCTACCCTCACCATCTCCCCCACAAGCTTCTCCCTCTCCCCCCCGCTCCTTGTGGGCCCTAATGGAGATCAGCTCTCCCCTCACCACCGCCTTCAGTGCCTCCCATACCATCCCCACTCGGACCTCCCCGTTGTCATTCGTCTCAAGGTACCTCTCTATGCTTCCTCGGACCCGCTCGCTCACCTCCTCGTCCGCCAACAGCCCCACCTCCAAACGCCACAGCAGGCGCTGGTCCCTCTCCACCCCCATCTCCAAGTCCACCCAATGCGGGGCGTGGTCCGAAATGGCTATTGCCGAATACTCAGTATCCTCTACTCTCGCTATCAACGCCCTACTCAAGATGAAAAAGTCGATTCGGGAATAAGCCTTATGGACATGTGAGAAGAATGAAAATTCCCTAGCCCCCGGCCTTGCAAATCTCCAAGGGTTCACCCCTCCTATCTGGTTCATAAACCCCCTCAGCACTCTAGCCGCCGCCAGCTTCCTACCCGTCCTAGACCTGGAGCGATCCAGTGCCGGATCCAGCACCGTGTTAAAGTCTCCCCCCATTATCAGGCCCCCCACTTCCAAGTCTGGGATCCGACCCAACATACGCCGCATAAAACCCGCATCGTCCCAGTTCGGAGCATACACATTGACCAGTACCACCCTCTCTCCCTCCAACTTACCACTTACCATTATGTACCTGCCGCCATTATCTGCCGCAATGCTCGATGCCTTAAACGACACCTTCTTTCCCACCAAGAGCGCCACCCCTCGATTTTTGGCATCCAGCCCCGAGTGAAACACCTGACCTACCCACCCTTTCCTCAATCTTACCTGGTCTGCCACCTTCAGGTGTGTCTCCTGAAGCATAACCACATCCGCCTTGAGCCCCTTCAGGTGCGCGAACACGCGGGTCCGCTTAACCGGCCCATTCAGTCCCCTTACATTCCAGGTTATCAGCCGGATCAGGGGGGTACCTGCCCCCCTCCCCTGCCGACTAGCCATGACCCCTCCTCGGCCAGCCACGCGCCCGCACCCTACACCCGGCCCGTTTCCCACAGCGGCATACCCCCGTCTCGACCCCCCCCACTTGCTCCAGCTCCTCCTTGACCATAGCAGCAGCAACTCGAACACCCCCCGCCCCCCCCCCCCCCCCCCCCCCGGGCTAGGACCCATCCTAGCTGATTTACTCCCCCCATTGCACTTCCGCAAGTCAGCTGACTCCTGCTGACCCCCCGGCCACTCCCGCCTTTCCTTCGACTCCTCCCATTGTGTGGCACACCCTCCTCTCCCGCCCCGTCCATAGGCTCTCCCCATCCACCTTCTGTTCTAAGCGCGGGAAACAACGCTCGCTTCCCCACCCCTCCAGTCTTTAGCGCGGGAAAAAGCCCGCGCTTTCCACCTACCAGGCCCCGCCACCTCTGACGCAGCTCCTTTTACAGGCTCGGTCCCCTCCCCCGCGGGGCCCCATCTCACCTCCAAGAGGCCCCCCCCGACCAACCCAACCAAAACAGTGCCCAACCCGCCCCAGCCACCCTCACTGACCCAAAAGAGAAAAAACGCAAAGAAAAAGAAACCCTGAGCAATACAAAGGCCCCTCCCCTCGAAACAAAAATAAACATAGCATATCAATCGCAGTCCCCAATCGCCCGTCCCGACCCTCAATTTGTGTCCAACTTCTCGGCCTGAACAAAGGCCCACGCCTCCTCCGGAGACTCAAAATAATGGTGCCGGTCCTTGTGGGTAACGCACAGTTGCGCCGGCTGCAACATGCCAAACTTCACCCCCTTCCTGTGCAGCATCGCCTTCGCTCGATTGTACCCGGCCCTCCTCTTCGCCACCTCCGCACTCCAGTCCTGGTATATCCAAACCTCCGCGTTCTCCCACCTGCTGCTCCTCTCCTTCTTGGCCCACCTGAGCACGCACTCCCGATCAGCGAACCGATGGGACCTCACCAGCACCGCCCGCAGAGGCTCGTTAGCATTGAGCCTCCACGCCAGCACTCTATGGGCCCCTTCCAGCTCCAGGGGGCCCTGGAAGGACCTCGCTCCCATCAGCGAGTTCAACATGGTGACCACATAGGCCCCCATGTCCAGCCCCTCCGGGAGGCCCAGAATCCGCAGATTCTTCCGCCTCGACCGATTCTCCATCTCCTCGAACCGCTCCTGCCATTTCTTGTGGAGCACCTCGTGCGCCTCCACCTTTACCGCCAGAACTAAGATCTCGTCCTCATTGTCAGATCGTTTGTCGAGCCTCGCGGATCGCCACTCCCTGGGCCGTCTGTCTTCAGCAGCTTATCAATAGACGCCTTCATCGCTCTAGCAGGTCCGTTTTAATCTCTCTGAAGCAGCGCTGGATATCCTCCTGCTGCTCTTCCGCCCACTGCATCCATGCTGCCTGGTCTCCGCCCACCGCCATTTTGTCCTTCTTCCCTCGCACCTTCTTCGGGTCCACCACCACCTTTTTTGTCGCCCCGCTCCTAGTTGGAGCCATATACTGACGGGGAGCTGTTGTAGACTCCTTCCCACACCAGGAAACGTTGAAAAGTACCGTTGGGGGCCCTGAAAAGAGCCCAAAAGTCCGTTTTTGCGGGAGCCGCCGAATGTGCGACTTAGCTCCGCATAGCCGCAACCAGAAATCCCTTACTCTGTGGTCATAAGGATACAAATGGACAGTAAATCACACTAGTACAGTACTCTTCAAAGATTCAGATTACAAGTGCATTGCATTGCTGAGAAAAGACCTTCCCTTCAGTTAACTGAGAGAGACACTGGGTAGAAAAGCTGAAAAACACTGCTCTCGTCTAAGGACTGCAAAATTTGCTTCAACAAAAAAGGTTGTGCAGGTTGTTAACCCTGGTGGAAATAAAGACATTCACACAGCTGAATAATGGGTGTGCAATGTACTGCTGGTGGGCTGACTGTGATCTTACAAATTGTCCTCGTGCTTCAGCCTTGAATTGGGAGCGCTTCAATCGCAGTGTGGCTTGAAGTTAGAACTGGTGGGTAGGGGAGCAAGCCAGAGGTGCAACAACCTGGTGTTCTTTTTGGAAAATACAAATTTAGAGTATCCAATTAAGGGGCAATTTGACATGGCCAATTCACCAATCCTACACATCTTTATGGGTTATGGGGGTGAGACCCACGCAGACACGGTGAGAATGTGCAAACGCCGCACGAACAGTAACTCGAACCAGGACCAAACCTGGGTCCTCAGCGCTGTGAGACAGCAGTGCTAACCACAGCGACACCATGTCATGCCTACATCCTGGTGTTCTAATGCCATGTGCCAGAAAGTCAAGTACTTACATTGCCTAACTCCCCAGGCAGCAAGTTCCTGATTTTTCAGCAAGCAGAGCCAAGGCCAGTGGTTAAACACAGAGATTGTGGCGATATTGCAGGATAGTTCTCATCATGAAATACTTCTCAGGTTGAACAGGTACCCGAGGAGCATGGACAAGTGACTTTCTAACGGAGAACAGAGCGAGCAACATTGATTTTTTTCACCTTTTAACAACTAGTCATTTATTCCTTCCTCCTATGCGTCATGGATCATTTACTTGGACAAGATGAGCAAGTGAACAGCTCCCTAGATTCTACCACTATCAATCCATAACCACCACAAAAACACATGAGATTTTGGGCAACATTTTCTCCTCCTTGTAAGGCAGGCAACAACTAACTTCCACTCAGTACACCTCACCTGTCTGACTAAGATTAATCTACATGGAGTAAATGATGTACACAACTAAATTACATTATTCTTTTTGAAAAAAAAACATTTTATTAAGGCATGTGATTTTCTTTATTAAATATTTTTTTATTCTCCTTTTTCACATTTTCTCCCAGATTTACACCCAACAATAAACAACAATCAGTAACGAATGTAATGTCAATCCCCATATCAATAACAACAATCCGAACCTCCCACCAAATCCCCAAACATTAGCCCGCATGTTAACATAAACAAATGACAAAAAAGAATCAGGAATCACCCATAGTCACCATTAACATATACAGTCCCTCTCCCCCCAACCCTACCAGCCCCCCTAATGTTCGATGTGATCCAATTCTCGAAAGTGCAGAATGAATAACGCCCATGAATTGTAGAACCCCTCCATCCTTCCCCTCAGTTCAAATTTGACCTTTTCAAACGTCAAGAATTCCAGCAGGTCCCCCCCGCCACGCCAGGGCACAGGGTGGAGAGGTTGATCTCCACCCCAACAGTATCCGCCTTCGGGCGATCAATGAGGCAAAGACGACAACATCTGCTTCCGCGTCCGTTTCCAACCCCGGCTGGTCCGACACCCCGAATATGGCCTCCCGAGGGCCCGGGTCCAGTTTCACGTGCACCACTTTAGAGATTACCCTAAACACCTCCTTCCAGTAATCCTCCAGCTTTGGACAGGACCAAAACATATGAACGTGTTTTGCGGGGCCTCCCCCGCAACGTTCACACGCATCTTCTACCCCCTAAAAGAGCCGGCTCATTCTCGCCCTTGTAAGCATTTGTGATTTTTAACAACAATTTTGAATGCAAACATAACATCCAAATTACATTATTCTAACGTGTGTGTAATGCAGCCAAGTTTATATCCAAACTCCAAAACCTTGGACTTGACTACTCCCGCTGCTATTGGTCTCCTCCCTTTGTAACTGGATCTTCTACTTCCAGCCCCATGGACCACAAGCAGTAAGGATAAACAACGACACCGCCTCCACAATAATCCTCAATACTGGGACCCCACAAGGCTGCATACTTTTTTTGTCTTCCTTTTTAAAACTAAATTTAGAGTACCCAATCTCTATTTTCCAATTAAGGGGCAATTTAGCGTAGCCAATCCACCTACCCTGCACATATTTGGGTTGTGAGGGTGAGACCCACGCAGACACAGGGAGAATGTGCAAGGCTGCATACTTACCCCCCTTCTATACTCCTCATACACACACAACTGTGTGGCAAAATTTGGCTCTAACCCCATCACCAAATTTGCGGATGACACAACCATAGTGGGTCGGATCCCGAACAAGGATGAGTCAGAGTACAGGAGAGAGACAGAGAACCTAGTGGTGTGATGTAACGACAACAATCTCTCCCTCAACCAAACCAAGGAGCTGGTCATCGACTTCCGGAAGCGAATTGTCGTACACCACCCCTGTCTGCATAATGGAGCCGAGGTGGAGATGGTTGAGAGCTTCAAATTCCTAGGTGTACACATTACCAACAATCTGTCCTGGTCCACCCACGCCGACGCTACCATCAAGAAAGCAAAACAGAGCCTATACTTCCTCAGGAAACTAAGGAAATTCGGCATGTCCACATTGACTCATACCAACTTTTACAGGTGCCCCATAGAAAGCATCCTATCTGGCTGCATCACATGCTGGCATGGCAACTGCTCGGCCCAAGACCATAAGAAACTACAGAGAATTGTGAACACAGCCCAGTCCATCACGTGAACCCGCCTTCCATCCACTGACTCTGTCTCCTCCTCCCATTGCCATGGGAAAGTGGGCAGCAAAGACCTCTCCCACTCGGGTTATTTTCTCTTCCAACCTCTTCCATTTGGCAGAAGGTACAAAAGTCTGAGAATATGTACTAACAGATTCAAAATCAGCTTCTTCCCCCGCTGTTTCCAGACTCCTGAATGGCCCTCTTATGGACTGAATTGATCTCTCTACGCATCTTCACTACTGTTAGCACTATACTCCATATGCTTCACCCGATGTCCATGTATTTACATTGTGTACTTATCGTATGTCCTATGGTTTTTCATGTATGGGACAACCTGTCTGGACTGTACGCAGAACTATACTTTTCAATTTTATCGTCGGTACACATGACAATAAACCTAAATCTAATGATGTATGGGACCCTGCCGGCAGGAGGAACAATGCAACGGAAACTGAAGATTCAGGATTATTTTACAAAATAAATTGCCATTTGCAGTTCAGATGATCTGTGATTTAACCGAAGGAGCTGGATTTAGTCAACAGAAAAAACATTCTGGAATTTGACCAACAGATGGCACCATTACACCACACTACACTTGTCAGTAATTGAATTTACCAAGTTAAACAGTTTACATTCTAAAGTGCTTTAAAAATTCTTGATTCCTGCTTTATTTTCTGTGCAATTTCAGAAAGGCCTTGTTCTTTCTTGACTCAAGTGAGAGGCAGCAACTCTTAAGCTCCTCATCTCCATTTACTACTTGGTACAGTACAGCGTAAAACATTATCAAGAGATGTACTGGCTCATTTCACTAAGAATGGATTCTAAATCAGGCCCCTTAGGGTCATCTTTTTGAAAAATGAATGAATTATTTTAAAACATTGATCTAAGTTTTCTAAACTATCAGAGAAATTGTGTACACTTTACAATATCAGATCTCGTAATGCTCACAAGAGGAGGGGATGCAATTTTTTTTTTTAAGTACAGATTTACGTAAAGTAACTTACCTTATCAAGTGCACTCATAAAATGCTGATCACCATTAAGGACTGAACTGATGAGTTGAAGAAATTTACTGTGAACTTCAAGAACAGATTCCACAAACTGTGTAGGCATCTGATCAAAAAGATAAAAAAGATTAATCCCGAGAGACGAGCTGAAATCTTAATCTGGACTGCAGAGCCATCTGTCTGGCTGGCGTCCAGTTTGAAATGAATGTTGGGCAGAAAGGGGCAACTGGGTTTACAGAAACCGATGCTAATTCCATTAATGGCTGTACATCCAGAGAACCATATTTCGCAACAGCCCAGTAAAGTCCCAGATTCCATCCCTTGTTTTCTTTTTCAGTTGGGGAGTCCCATACCAGTGCAGAAGGTCATTAGCCCACTCCTCTGCCCTATCCCCATAAACCCGCTCATTGATCATAGCCAATCCATCTAATCTGCACATCTTTGTGGAGTGTGGAAGGAAGTCGGTGCGCCCGGAGGAAACCCACGCAAACAGGGGGAGAATGTGCAAATTCCACACAGTCACCCAAGGCCAGAATTGTTGTGAGGCAGCAGTGCTAACCACTGTGCACAGGGAAACCAGAAGAAACAATCTCTATTGCCGATTCTTATTCACTGGTCTGGGGGAAAGAATGAATGCCTGGACATCAGGCCACGATGTAATGAGCTTTGCTGGGACAATCCTCATAGTCAAACAGGCTGCAAACATTCACCACTAGCGCTACAAATGAAAAACTAATTAAGTCAATGCATATGAAGCTCTAGAAGTCAATAAACTGTACTTCAGTATGATTCATTTACTTAGGGCAAGCAGGAAAAAAAAAGTAAAAATGACTGTAAAAGAAACTAGAACTGCGCATTGTTGCGATCACAGTTGGATCGAAGATGCCAGAATGCAATTCTGGCTCAAACGACCGTAACCTTTACTTTTAAAAAAAAACGTATGGAAAAGCAGAATCACAGGACCGCTAATAGTTTAAACAACAATAAAAAATAACATGGATTACAAAAGTACATCTTAAGCTACAATGGTCCCATTATGCAAGATGACTGTGGTCAAATATATGCACTTGCTCTGAACCCGTTAAGAGTCTGGTTTTCTCCTCCGAATCTCCCCAGATGATTGTCATGAGTGTTTCCAACCAGGGCGGCACAGTGGTTCACACTGCTGCCTCACATCGCTGAGAACCCGGGCTCGATCCTGGCCCCGGGTCACTGTCCGTGTGAAATTTGCGCATTCTCCCCGCATTTGCATGGGTCTCTCCCCGCAACCCAAAGATGTGTAGGGTAGGTGGATTGGCCATGCTAAATTGCCTCTTAATTGGGAAAGAAAATTGGGTACTCAATGAATTTTAAAAAAAAGTTCCCAGCCCCCACTCCCAAAACACACTTTAAATTCTTCTCTCCGAATAATGCTTTCCCTTGGCGGCTTGCACCCCAAAATTCAGTCCAGGTTTTACAAATGACACTTCAAACAAAGCTTCTGCTCCACTTTTAATAGTGAATACAGTCCAGGATTTCACACCAACCTCTTTAGGATTTCTTCGCCTTGACTGCATGCAAACTTCTCAGAATTACTTTAACTTTCGATTCCCAGATTGTATTGAAACTACATCAAACATTTCATCTATCTCTGAAGTCTACTGTCCTATTTTAAATCTAGTTACTGCGATTGTCTCTAACTCAGATGATAGAGTAAAGTTTTATTCATATAGGTGCTACTTGAATGTTTGTAGCTAAGAGGCAAAAATATGAAAAGTGTCTTGATTGTGGGAACTCAGTGTCTCATAAAATGAATTAACCATTGCATTCCAGTGTATTCAGTACTGAGAATGTATTGATCTCGGTCTAATCAACTAATCAGTTCTAGAAAGGTCTTTACCAAGCCGTGTAACATGGCAGGTATGGTAAAACATATGCAGTACTTTCCCTAAGACTGCGCATGTAGACGCTAAGCTAGTTTTGATAGGCATCAGTCAATCTTAAGTAATGTCCAATGTTTGATTAACAAATTCGCCTCTAAATAACAGACATTCGTTTGAACAAACCAGGAAGTCTCAGCTGAGAATCAGAAGCCAATGAAAGTAAATGTGGGGTTAAACCAGAGATAGGAATTCCCTTAAAAGTAGGACCTCGTGGTCGAGGTCTTTGTTCATGAATTCCTGAATCATCTATCTTTTTGTGTTAAGTGATTTATTTTTGTACTTACTATTTTTGCCATGTGCTTGACTTCTTTTTAAAATTTAAAGTACCCAATTATTTCTTTTTCCAATTAAGCGGCAATTTAGCGTGGCCAATCCACCTACCCTGCACATCTTTGCGTTATGGGGGTGAAACCCACGCAGGCACGGGGAGAATGTGCAAACCCTACACGGACAGCGACTCAGGGCCGGGATTCAAACCGGGGTCCTCAGTGCCGTAGGTTGCAGTGCTAACCACTGTGCCGCCTGTGCTTGACTTTTTTTAATGTATTGCTTGATATTTCATTTCTAAGTTTTTATTCAGTTCTTATTCAAGTGTATACCTGGGAGTAATTCACAATGAAGTCATATTTGTGACACCTCCCACCAACCAAACTTTCGATTCTTATTAGAAGGCAAAATAAGAGTCCCATATCAGAACACGGTCTTTATTCTTCCTTGAATTCTTCTGAACACCACCTTGGTCTCTGTTCTCTTAAACTTCAGGTGTCTGAAACGTTCTTTCTGTCCCAATTCTCTGGTTATCTGGACTGTAACTTGCACTCTAGACAATAAGCGATTTTAATTTCATTTCATTCATATCCTGTCTAGTCTTTCTGCTGGCAGAATGTTCACTCCCCAAGATCCTGGCTCCAACTGCTCTCAAATTATCCAAACTAAAACTTAAAGCTTTTTAGCTTACAAACACCTCCAGTTGCTAAGCAATGGCCACACCCTTATGCCTTTTATTTATTCTTCACGTCGTAGCCCACTCTGAGCACAACAGAAACACAGTTGCAACTGAACCAACTCCTACACATAACCAGTATGAATCCAACTACAGATTTTACCCTTCCAGGGACAAAAACATGAAATACACCTAAAACTGTACATTATTTGTAATGTTTACCAATACAAATATAAATCCCTGAAAACTAACTTTGTTTTCCTCACAGCATATACTAGTCAGTTTTGCAGAACGGCAGTTTTCTTTGTTTTAAGGTTAGATCAGTTGAACTCCTGTAGAATTACTTAGAGGTAAATAATTTAAAAATCCCTCTTCCTGGTTTAATTCATTTAATATTTCTATTTGCCTTTCACGGTCTCCTGTTCTCTCCTCTTCCATATGGTTCTCTCACAATGTAATTAATTAGTGTATGGGTAGAATCTTCCAATATCTTTCCCCCCCCCCCCCAGAGTGTCGGTTTCAGCAAGAAAATTAGCATGTAGCTCTCCAGCTGCAGAGTTGAGTTTTCTCTCCAAATTTCCTGTGCAGGCACCCCGATCTGTACCACAGCAACCCTCTGCCCTCCCCCCACACACGCACTGGGGTTGGGAACCCCCTCCAATGGGGCTCCCCAGTGGGCTAGCCCCTGGCAATAGAACAGCAATGCCAGGGGGCACATGTCCTTCTCCCCCCCTCCCGTGGGGGACTATACTTACCTTTGCGCCCCCGGTTGGTTCCCCTTGACTAATTCCTGTTTTGCAATGGCTGCTGTAAACCTCGCCGGCATGCTGGGAATTCCTTACCTGGGGGGAACATATGGCGGGGAAGATCTTTAAATATATTCAAATGTATTTAAATGCATTTAAATGAAATTTCCACTGTTATGTCACTGGCAAGGGGCGGAGAAAATCTGATAATGAGATCTTGTTGGCAAGAATCTTGTTTTCTGATTCTTGTGAGATTTTGCACTGGTGTCGCCATTTACGCTGACGGCTAGCGCAGGCTCAAAATAGTCCCCTATATTTGTCTTTGAGCGTTGTTCATTTTTTCTCCCCTTATTTTTTCCCTTAAAAAAAAAAACAGGCAGCTGGCCCCTTTTAAATAAATCTACATGATCTTGCAGCATTTCTAACAGAATAGTTAGTGCAAACGTTGAGGAAATATGAACATGTTGCATTACCTGGCCGCCTCCTGGGATGCTTTCCTTACCATGCCAACATGCTACAAATGGAGCTGTGTGAGATCCTAATTTCTTTGCCTTTATATAGGAAAATATGTGCAGAGGCATTCAGAAAGATAAACCAGCTCCTTCTCTTTCACCTCTCAAGAGTGATTGCGCTCCATAGTTTACAATAAAAATATTTAAACTATTCCAGCTGACCATAACCACTAATTATAATTTCTCTCTCATCATCAAATATTGCACCAGTTTGTTAATCCAGGATAGCACAGAATATTATGTGATAGATTGCTGTGGTGTTACTGGACAGGTTGGAAAGGAAACTCCTGCAGTGATGTCCTGGGACAGAGATGATTGACTTCCAACAACCGTAACCATCTTCCTTTGTGTGAGGTATGACCCAAACCAGTGGAGTGGAGTGTACAAACACAAGAGTGCACCAGCAAATAGGGACAAATGGTAAAAAGACCAAGTTAAAGGCTATATGTTTGAATGCATACAGCATTCATAACAAAATAGATACATTGACCACACAAAGAGAACTAAATAGGTATGAGCTGATAACTATTACAGAGTTGTGGCTGCAAGGGGACCAAAGTGGGGAACTAAATGTTGTTGTTTCAGAACAATAGGCAACCATGAAAGGGGGTTGGTAGCGTTGTTAATAAAAGATTAGATCAATGAGAAATGATCTTGGCTCAAAATTAAGATGTGGAATCAGTTAGGATGAAAATAAGAAAAAGCAAGGGAGTGAATTCACTGGCAGGAGTAGTCTGTAGGTCCCCTTAATAGGAACTACACTCTACGACAAAGTATAAGTCAACAAATAATTAGGGCTAAAAACAAAGCTACTGCAATAATCGCAACTTAAAACTTCACAGATTTGACAAATCGAATTGGCAAAGGTGGTCTTGAGGTTGAGTTTATAAAAATGTATTTTAGGCCGCTTCTTAGAACAATATATTGTTGAACCAATCAGGCTATTTTAGAGCTGGTCATGTATACAGAGACAGAATTGAGTAATGATCTCATTGTAAAATGATGTTCTGGGGAAGAGTGATCGTAACATGACAGAATTTCAAGTTGGAGGGTGAGAAATTTGGGTCTGAAGATAATGCCGTAAACTTAAAATAAAAGGTGATTACAAAGGTATGAAAACAATATTGGTTAGAGTGGATTAATAAAATAGATTAAAACTAAGATGGTAGATACACATTTGCAGATATTTAAAGAGAGATTTCATAATTCTCGATAAATATAAATTCCATTGAGAAAGATGGTATGAGAAGGATGGTACCAAATTGAAAGGAAAGGAAAGGCATACAAAGTTAAAATGATTACTGTTAAGCCAGATACTGGAAAAATTTTGAAAGCTAGTAAAGGATGAATTAAATAATAAAGTGGTAGAAAATAGGTTAGCAGGGTAACTAGCAAGAAATATAAAAACAGGCAGAAAGAGCTTCTACAAGTATATGAAATAGAAGAGAAAAATGTTGGTCCCTTAGAGGATGAGACAAGGGAATTAGTACTAGAAAACAAGGAAATGCAGAGGCCTAGAACAAATATTTAGTGTCTGCCTTCAAGGTAGAAGGCATTAAAAGCATTCCAATAGTCCCACAAAGGGGGAGTGGGCCTCGGGCCTGGATAATATAACAATCTTGTTTGTGTCACAAGTAGGCTTACATTAACACCGCAATGAAGTTACTATGAAGACCCCCGAGTCGCTACACTCCGACGCCTGTTCGGGTACACTGCGGGAGAATTCAGAATGTCCAAATTACCTAACAACACGTCTTTGGGGACTTCTGGAAGGAAATCTGAGCACCCGGAGGAAATCCACGTAGACACGGAGAACGTGCAGACGCCGCACAGCCAGTGAACCAAGCGGGAATTGAATTTGGGGCTTTGGCGCTGTGAAGTAACAGTGCTAACCACTGTGCTGCTGTGTCACCCGTGGGATAGGGTGCTCTTTCAGAGGGCTGGTGCTACTCGATGGGTCAAATGGCCTCCTTCTGCATTGTGGGGATTCTATTCCATGAAAATAAAGAGCAAAAGACAGGGAGGAACTTAACAAAAATGATCACTGGACAAGAAGTACGAGAAACACGACGAACATATGAAACAGGAGCAGAGATAGGCCTTTCAGCTCTTCCAGGCTGTCCTGCCATTCAAGATGATCATAGCTGATCTTTTTGTGATAAGATCCACATTTCCCATCTCCCCTTGATTCTTTTGTCCATTAAGAATCTATCTCCCTCTGCCTTAAAAATATTCAGTGATGTCACTTTCACCGCCTTCTGAGGTAGAGTTCCAAAGTCGTACAACCCTCAGAAATAAAATACTCCTCATCTCTGTCCTAGAAGGGTGAACCTTAATATGTATAAAATCATGTTGATCCTTCCCAATTACCTTGAGCTTGCCTCGGTGCCCAGGAATAACCTCTTTAATGATCAATTCTAATACCTTCCCCACGATAGATGTCAAGCTAACTGGCCTAGAATTTCCTGTTTTCTGCCTCCCTTCCTTCTTGAAGAGCGTTTTTATTTGTTACTTTCTTATCTGATGTTACCTTTCCAGAATCTTTTAAAAAAAAAGAGTATCCAAGTTTCCCCACCCCCCAATTAAGGGACAATTTAGCGTACAAAGTTTAGTGCTTGTACCATTTGTTTTTTTGTAGAAATGTGTCGTGAACTGTTTTAAAAATCAGAGCATCCACCCCCCCACTCCCCATACATTGGTACTGAGGGGAGGGTTTCCTGTTTCTCCAAAACAAAATTAGTGTTTGTACCTTGTATATATTTTTTACTGTTTTAATAAAAAGATATGGACAATTCAACTACCCTGCACATCGCAGATACAGACAGTGACCCGGGGCCGGGATCGAACCCGGGTCCTCAGCGCCGTGACCTTTCCAGAATCTAACGAATTATGAAAAGCTAACACCAACACCACTACTTTCTCATTAGCAACCTCTTTTAAGACTCTTAAGTTTAATTCCATCACAACCCGAGACTTGTCCGCCTGCTGCTCCATCAGTTTGCTCAGTACAGCTTCCCCAGTGATTGTAATATCACCTAGTTCCTCTCTCCTGTCCACCTCCCGATTTACAGCTTTACTGGAATGACTCTTGTATCCTCTATTCTGAATAGAGAAAAAAAATCTGTTCATATCATCCGCCATTTCCTTATTATCGCCTATTAACTCCCCCTTCTTACTTTCCGGAGGACCATCATTTGCTTTATTTACTCTTTTGCTGTTTAAATATCTGTAGAAACTCTTGCTATCTGTTTTTACATTCCTAGCTATCTTCCTCTTGTACCCTAATTTCATTCTCCCGATTAACCTTTTTGTCATTCTCTGCTGCTCTGTATATTATGACCAACCATCTGACCTGCCACTCACCTTTGAGCAGTTTTGTCTTTTCCTTAAGTTTGATGCTTTCCTTAACTTTAGTTAACCATGATGGTGGTTCCCCCCTTCAGAATGTTTCTTTATTGTAGGAATATACTTATTCTGAGTATTCTGAAATATCCCCCTAAATGCGTGCCATTGCTTCTCTGATCTCTGCAGTACTTGACCTGATACTGGGGAATGAGCCTGGACAGGTATTTGAGGTTTCAGTAGGGGAACATTTTAGGAGTAGTGACCACAATTCCGTAAGTTTTAGGGTACTTTTAGATAGGGATGAGGGTCGGTTGCTAAACTGGGGAAAGGCAAATTATGATAACATTGGACAGGAATTGATGAATTTGGATTGGGTGCGGCGGTTGGAGGGTAACTCAACATTGGACATGTGGGAGTCTTTCAAGTGACAATTGATTAGGATTCAGGGAAATCATGTTCCTGAGAGAACGAAGGATAAGTATGGGAAGTTTACGGAGCCTTGGAAGGATAACGAAGGATATTGTGAACCTCATCAAAAAGAAAAAGGAGGCTTTTGTACAGTCTAGATGGTGGAGAGTCAAAACACTTGAGGAGTATAAAGAAAGTAGGAAGGTACTTAAGCGGGAAATTAGGAGGGCTAGGAGGGGTCATGAAAAGTCCTTGGCAAGTTGGATTAAGGTGAATCCCAAAGCTTTTTATTCATATGTAAAAAGCAAGTGGGTGGCCAGGGAAAGGACAGTGGGGGGAATGTGCGTGTTGAGCCAGAGGAAATGGGTGAGATACTAAATGAGTACTTTGCATCAGTGTTCACCAAGGAAAAGGACTTTGTGGAAGATGATTCTTTGGTAATGTGTGTAGATAGTCTGGGGCATGTTGACACCAGGAGGAGGTATTGGGTGTTTTAAAATACATTAAAGGTAGATAAGTCTCCTGGACCTGATGGGATTTACCCCAGAATACTGAGGGAAGCAAGGGAGGAAATTCCTGGGGCTTTGACTGACATCTTTGTATTCTCATTGGCTACAGGTGAGGTCCCAGAGGAATGGAGAATAGCCCATGTGGTACAGCTGTTTAAGAAAGGTAGCAAGGATAATCCAGGCAACTATAGGCCAGCGAGCCTCACATCGGTAGTAGATAAATTATTGGGAGAGAATTCTCAAGGACAGGATTTATACCCATTTGGAAACAAATGGATTCATCAGCGATAGACAGCATGGTTTTGTGAAGAAGAGGTCGTGCCTCACTAACATGATCGAGGTTTTTGAGGAGTTGACAAAGTTGATTGATATGGGGAGGGCAGTGGATGTTGTTTCCATGGATTTCAGTAAAGCCTTTGACAAGATGCCTCATGGCAGACTCGTACAAAAGGTGAAGTCACATGGATGAGGAGGCAAGATGGATACAGAACTGGCTCGGTCACAGAAGGCAGAGGGTAGCAGTAGAAGCATGTTTTTCTGAATGGAGGTTGTGACTAGTGGTGTTCCACAGCGATCAATGCTGGGGCCTCTGTTGTTTGTAATATACAAACAATTTGGAGGAAAATGTAGCTGCTCTGATTAGTAAGTTAGCGGATGACACCAAGGTTGGTGGAGTGGCAGAGAGTGTTGAGGATTGTCAGAGGATACAGCAGGTCATAGATAGGTTGGAGACTTATGTGAGGTGATGCATTTTGGTAGGTCTAACATAGAAGGGAAATATATAGAAAGTCAGAAAGATCTGGGTGTACAGGCCCACAGATCTTTGAAAGTGGCAACACAAGTGGATAAGGTAGTCAAGAAGGCATATGGAATGCTTGCCTTCATTGGACAGGGGAGGGGGGGGGGGGTTCAGTCACTAGGGGGCATAGGTTTAAGATCCGTGGAGCAAAGTTTAGAGGAGATGTGTGGGGCAGGTTTTTTTTACAGGGTGGTGAGTGCCTGGAATGCACTGCCAGGGGAGGTTGTGGAAGCAGATACATTAACCATGTTCAAAAGACATCTTGACAAACACATGGATAGGATGGGTATAGAGGGGTCCGGCATTAGGAAGTGCTGAGGGTTTTGGCCAAGTGTGGTATCATGGCTGGTACAGGCTTGGTGGGCCGCAGGGCCTGTTCCTGTGCTGTATTGTTCTTTATCTCCTAGCTCAGTATCCCAGCTCATCTTTCATGCCGACATATGTTGCCCTGATTTAAATTTAAAATACTAGTCTCAGACCCACTCTTCACCCTTTCAAACTGAATGTAAAATTCAGTCACATTGTGTTTGCTGCTACCTAGGTTGCTTTTACACTGAAGTAATTAATTAATCACATCACATTACCCAGTACTATGTAAAATAATCTGCTCCCTGGTTGGTTCCAGAATGTGCTGTTCTAAGAAACTATATCAAAAATATCTTATGAATCCTCAATCAGGCTACCATTGCCAATCTGATTTTTCCAGTTTATATGTAGATTAAAATCACCCACGATTACTGCCGTTCCTTTATCGCAAGCACCCAATATTTCTTCTTGTATACTTTGCCCTACATTGTGGTTACCGTTAGGGGGCTTGTAGACCACTCACTCTAGTGATTTATTTTCCCTACGATTCCTCACCTCCCAATTTCATTCTCCCGATTAACTTTTTAGTCATTCTCTGCTGTTCTGTATATTATGACTGATCATCTGACCTCAATCTCAAACCGATTCCACATCCTGATCTTCTGAATCAAGTTTAACTTTAACTACTGCACCAATTCCATCTTTGATCAACAGTGCTACCCCTCCACCTTCCCTAGATCTTATTATTCTTGAATGTCATATACCCTGAATATTCAAGACCCAATCCTTATCATCCTGCAGCCAGGTCTCCGTAATGGCCATCAGATCATACCGGCACAGTAGCACAGTGGTTGGCACTGTTGCTTCACAGCTCCAGAGACCTGGGTTTGATTCCTGGTTTGGGTCACTGTCTGTGTGGAGGCTGCACGTTCTCCCCGTGTCTACGTGGGTTTCCTCCGGGTGCTCCGGTTTCCTCCCACAGTCCAAGATGTGCAGGTTAGGTGGATTGGTCACGCTAAATTGCCCTGTAGCGTCCAAAGGTTAGGTGGGGTTGCTGGTTTATGGGGATAGGATTGAGGTGTGGGTTTAGGTAGAGTGCTCTTTCTGGGCCGGTGTAGACTCAATGGGCTGAATGGCCTTCTTCTGCACTGTAATTTCTTTAAAAAAAATTTTTTTTTAAGGGTACCCAATTAATTTTTTACAATTAAGGGGCAATTTAGCGTGACCAATCCACCTACTCTGCACATCTTTTGGGTTGTGGGGCAAACCCCACGCAAATACGGGGAAAATGTGCAATCTCCACATGGACAGTGACCCAGAGCTGGGACCAAACACGGACCTCGCGCTGTGAGACAGTAGTGTTAAACACCGTCACCGTGCTACCCCCTCATCTTTGCTCTTAGATGTACCACATCTTTCTACACTTAATCCCTTGCCTCCACTATTTAATTTAAAGCCCTCTCTACTTCCCTAGTTACGCAATTTGCAAGAAGATTGGACCCAGCACGGTTCAAGTGTGGACCCTCCCAATGGTATTGCCCCCACTTTCCCCAGTACTGGTGTCAGTACTACACAAACCGGAACCCCCTGGGTCTGATAGACCACATTCTTTGATCTGAAAAGAAGTGTTACATTTTTTGTAATCTTCCAAAATTCCCTAGATTCTGGAATGGTCTCAGCTTGTAATGCCCATATTCAAAAAAGGAGTGAGACATAAATGAAACTATAGGCCAGTTAGCCCAACATCTAAAATTGGGAAAATGTTAGAATCCATTATTAGTAGTAATGATACTTTTCAGATTACAGAATTCTCATAGAATTAGCAGTGACAGTACAAAGCCATCTGGGAGAAGACCGTTTCTCTTCTCCCATCAGGGCTGAGGTAAAATCAAAGATAGTGGCCAAGAAGAATGGTGCTCTGAAGGGCATCATACCAGGGTCTCCTGTACAGGCCTCCATGTTGACATTCCTAAACTGACAGGATGAAGTCTTGTACCCTCTTATCTATGCAAATGTCTGGCAAGCGTTAACAAATGACACCTGGCATGAGATAAACTAAAAGGTGATCTCAACTAAAGTGATGGACAAAAGGGAGACAACACTTTAGGCACCCGCCATTTGGTTATTGGCCAGATGGACTAGAACAAGTGATTGACAGTGGGTAAACAACCAGCTCCAAGAAATAAAGTATATTAGCAGACGCTCGGAAGGAAAGTAAGCAGTCTTCACCGAGCCGAAGGTGGTTGGGAAAGACTTTCCTTAGACCGCAAGAAAGCTGCTGCAAACAAACAAGAGATTGGGGTACATCACCTCAAGCAGCCTGTTTTTAACATGTTTATATATGGTGCCTCACATATCCTCAGGACAACTCAAGCGCTTCATCCCCAACAAATTACTCTAGAGGGATAGTCAAATATTGTGGGGGGATTTTCCAGGTAAATAAGGCAGTCACTTTGCATACATCAAAATGTCACGAACAGCAAGAGATGCATAGCCAGTTAACTCCTTTTGGTGGCGTTGGTTCAGGGATGGATTGTCAGTTTGGAAATTGGAGTGACTGTCCATTTCTCCTTGAAAAAATCCTGAGAGATGGTTTAAACTTTAATTTGAAGGATGCTACCTTAAAATCACCCTCCAGCCTCGGTTTAGAGTAGTTATTTAGGTTCTGGGGTGAATCTTGAACGGATTTGTTTGATATTACTCTGATAATCTAAAACTCCTCTCCGATTACATCATAGCCTGCTCAAAACCCTGAATTTGTAAAAAAAAAAGTTAAACCTGCTCCATTTTGGTCAATATTGACTGATAAATCAAATGCATATCAATAGCACAGAGGGAGTGAACATGGCAGTTGGACATGGTTGCATACATTGTTTTCTCATAAATACTAAAAAGGGAAATACCCCAAGGGAAAGAAATACAATTTAACTTGTGACCTGGCCCCTCAATCAACATGGCAAAAAAAATCTGTTTATGGGAGTTTGTTGTGTGAACAGTGACAAGTTTAAAAGTACTTCATTGGATGGAAAATACTTTGGGATGGCATATAAAAGGTGCAATATAAATGCAAAGCTTTCCTTTTCTATGACTACAGAAATCACAAGCAAAGATTGTGCTGTCACACCACCTTCAGCGAATTCTTACTTCTCAAGACTGAAGATTCGACAATATTTACAAGGAATAGAAATGTCTCTTAACAACTAACAGATAGTCCACACAATTCATCTTCACAATTCAGAGCAAGGAAATCTTTAAAAGGAGGACTCACGTTTTCCTGAGAGAGGTTACTGATGGATCTAAGGCCCTCATCATGTATGTGATTCTGAAGCTCCTGAATCATGTGAGGTAAACCATTTGAGACAGCACGAAGCAACGTATATATATTTGCCATGTCTGCTAAAGGGTGAAAAGGATAGAGGGAGGAAAGGGGAAATTGCACATCTTTATTGCCATACACTTGTTCAACAACCTTTCAATAAGAGTAATGAAATTTACCATTCTGCTGTAAATGTTATCTTATTGGTAATCCAGAGGCTAGGACTGATAATCAAAAAAAAAACAAGATCTCAAATCCTTCCAGGGGCAGTTTGAGAATTTGAATTTATATTTAAAAACCTACAATTAAAAATGGGATCAGTAAAAAAACCAATACAATGACCATGAAACAGTCAGATCACCATAAAAACAGAAATAAAAACAAATTACAGCGGATGCTGGAATCTGAACCAAAGAGAAAATGCTGGAAAATCTCAGCAGGTCTGGCAGCATCTGGAGGGAGAGAAAAGAGCTAACGTTTCGAGTCCAGATGACCTTTGACATCTTTTCTCTCCCTACAGATGCTGCCAGACCTGCTGAGATTTCCCAGCATTTTCTCTTTGGATAAAAACAGAAATAGTTCATTCAGGAAGATAACCTGCCAACCGTACCCAATCAGACCTATGTGGTTGATTGCCCTTTGAAGTGCTCTAGAATTCCACTTGGGGTTGCACAAACATATTTCCAAGAAAATTAGAGATGGGTAATAAATGCCAGCCTTGCTAACCATGACTCAGAGAATTAAAAAAAAAAAAGCTTGAAATGGATTTTGTACACCTTTTTGGTAAAAAGCCTATCAGTAGCTAGATGAACACTCTTCAATTGAATCCAATGTAAATTAAGGATCAAAATATTCATCAATGTTTAGAGGAAATCTGATCCTGACAGATACCCGAAACAGGTTTAGTAACAGAAATCAATGTACCCAAGGGCAGATCAGTGCTGATTTTTAGAGCAAATGTGACTCACAACGTAGTACTTCAAAGATAACTGACAGTTTTCCAACCGGCCATCAAGTGGCCATTCTTCACGCATAATCTTAAAGAGATTAGTGCTGACAGGCCATTTTACTGCGGGGACAACACTGATGAACTAAACACACAAATTGAGATTGCACAAATAGTCACTACATCACTGTACATGAGAGGGGCATTTGTTTTTATACTGTATCTTGTATTTTAGCCATTTGACAGAAGCTGAATTGGTAGAGATTGCTCAAGACAAGATCTTTTGTTTCAATTTGACAAGTTCAAACATACACAATATGTGGCCATCCAACCATTTTGCAAGACCAACCTGCTTTAACACAAGGTTCAACTAGGTTACAATGGCATTATAAAACTGCAGGTTCCTCCAGACAGTACTTTTACATTTTGACTTAGTCATTTACACTTAAGCCTGAAACAAATTATGTTTCATCAGTTCAAGGAAATACTAGTTGAACAAGTAGGAATTCTATTCTATGAACAAGTCTCGCCAGTAATGGCAACTTAGCAAAATTCAAGACTGCATTGTTCATTGATTCATGTCATTAGATCCTTGAATCCTAGCAGTTATTATATATGTAGCTGTCTGTAATTTAAAGTGTCAATTGAGGAGTGCAAAGCATTAAAAAGATGACATTCAACTTTTATTACCTTATTTGTTGCACAACAACCTGCATTTATATAGCATCTTTAGCAAAGTAACAGGACCCAAAGGGCTTCGCAGGAGCATCATCAAACTAATTTTGCCTCCGGGCCAGGTGACCAAAATGTTGGCTATCAATGTTGGTTTTAAAGAGTGTTTTGAAGGAGAGATTGGAGGAGAGGTTTTAGGCAGTGAATTCCTTCAATAACTGCACTCCACACTATCTGTGCTATTCTGGCACCTTTTGGAATAAACCATTTGCACGTACCTAGGATTGTATCATTTCTCTCATTAAATGAAATAGTTGGCTGGTGGCATAGTAGTTATGTTAGTGGACTAATAATCTCGAGGCCTGGAGCAATGTTCTCTCGAATCTTTTCCATCCATGAGCGGAATTTTGTTATGTGCACCAATATCAAGGTAATGTGCAGATTTGCGACACCAGCAGAAACAGAAGCTCATATATACATATTTTATAGTTACCAGAGTGTGGAAGAAGGAGCAAGAAGACCACCTCCATGCAGCCTTTGACATGGGAACATGCTAGTCCACAAATGGACAGATTTACTGCGTTCAATTTCAGATTTACCATGGAGGCATTTGAACTCATGGCCTCTAGGTTCCAAGTTCAGTATCATAATCACTACAGCATAATACATGAGAGAAGCATGTTTTTATGTTGCATCTTTTTTTCAGTCATTTGGCAGAAGTTGAATTGGTAGGGATTGCTCTCGACAAGGATCTTCCATTTCAATCTGACAAGTTCAAAATAGAAAGAGCTAAGGAGGTATGCCTTTTTAATTGGCAGAAAATGTGGAAACTCGTTTATTTTTTCAGCTTACTGAGAGTTTCCTTCACTGAAAACTGCCACGAAAAGTGAGGAAAATAGCTCAGTCATTTCCTCACATCAATAAACATAATCAAGAAAAGGTAAAGTCTCTAAATTTGAAGAGATAAGCTTTCGGGAGTTGCAAAGTCAGAAAGACACAGAGTTGCTGCAAATTAAATGAATATTGAAGGGGGAAAACTGCACCTGAGATCTGGGGAGGTTGTGCACTGTGAAAATCCTCTTACGGACTCGCTCTTTAATTTAACTGGCTCCCTCTTCGGCCCTACCTGCTCGCCGCATCCCGCCCCAAACCTACCTGCTACTCCACTCGGTCCTACCCCCCCTTGCCGCCTCCCTCCCCAGCTCTATCCGCTCACCACCTCCCTCCCTCAACCTCCCTCTCGTCGCCTTATGATCTTCAATGCACCCAACTTAAAACCAGTGGCTACTCCTTCAGGCACCTATGTTCCATATTCTCAACTCCATCCCTAAATGAGCAATAAAAAAAATTTGATCCAGAGCTAAAGATGGTCAGATGGCTTTAATTGCACATCTGTGAGGAGTAGTCTTTTGCAATTGGCTGCACAACATTGCCCATGTTACACCGAGTGGTTAGCACTGTTGCTTCCCAGGTTCGATTCCTGGTTTGGGTCACTGTGCGAGTCTGCACATTCTCCCTGTGTCTGCATGAGTTTCCTCCGGGTGCTCTGGTTTCCACCCACAAGTCCCGAAAGACGTGCTGTTAGGTAATTTGGACATTCTGACTTCTCCCTCCGTGTACCCGAAAGGTGTCAGAATGTGGCGACTAGGGGCTTTTCTGAGTAACTTCATTGCAGTGTTAATGTAAGCCTACTTGTGACAATAAAGATTATTATAACAGAAACAACCAGCTGCATTTCAATAAAGAAAGGCATGCTGAGAAACACAAGGTGCGAGCCGGGACTTTGGGCCAGAGAAAATTACAGAGATGGGCCGAGGTCCAGACAGAAATGTTAAATTCAGTGAACTGGAAGATAGGAAGCCACAAAGACAGGGAGTATGGATGAGTGCAGCCTGCTGCAGGACTAAATCAGGACAGCAGAATTTTGACGTCTTCGCGTTTCTATTTTTAAGAGCTTCTGAACTCCATGAGGAACACATTGGTTAGGAATTGAGCATGGGAGGTAACTCGAGCATGGATTAGGGTTCTAGCAATGTTGTTGAGGATGATATAAGGCAGAAACAATGTGGAGATAAAAATAAGCGTTGTGGTGATGGGACAGGAGGTATAGATTCATGCGCAGGTGTCAAGGATGACTCCATAGCACCTCCTGGTTCTGCTTGGGCAAGACATTGGGAAGAGCAATAATACAGGGGCAAACTATGATTTTTTTGGTGCCAGCAGAATAACGTGCATTATATTTTCATCCCCTTATGAGATGTCATAAGGGGATGAAAGTTAAATATTTTCTGGTCATCCCCAATAGACAGAAATACAGAAGCAGTTGTTAGATGAAGGGTGGTGATGGAAAGTTACGGCTTGATGTAGTCAGCATATATATGAAAACTGACACCATGCCCCCAAGCTTGTGGAGGATATCTCAGAGTATGAATGTAATTAGGAGAGGAGAACAGGGTATAACATGTGGTGTACTCTAAATGCCACTGCTTGGGATCTGACGAGAAGTCATTGCTGGAGAATGGAATAAATTAGAGTAAAATCAAGTGAAAACAGTTCTTTGGGGTGTGCGAATGAAATAACTGACTATCTAATCTGGAGGAATAATACATCATCAATACTATCACAGTAACTGAGTAGGGCAGAGAATAAGGTGCAATTTGTTCAAGTGTCTTTGAAGTCAGGTCAGAGAATAAGGGGCAATTATTAAAACAAATATTTTTATTCTCCTCCTTTTTCACATTTTCTCCCAAATTTACACCCAACAATAAACAATAATCAGTAAAGAACGCAATGTCAATGCCCATATCAATAACAACCACCCCATCCTCCCACCAAACCCCAAAACATTAGCCCAAACGTTAACGTAAACAAATAACAGAAAGGAATCAGGAATCACCCATAGTCACCATTAACACATACAGTCCCCCATCCCCAACTCTGCCCCCCTAACGTTCAATGTAATCCAATTCTCGAAATTGCATAATGAGTAATGCCCATGAATTGTAGAACCCCTCCATCCTTCCCCTCAGTTCAAATTTGACCTTCTCAAGAGTCAAGAATTCCAGCAGGTCCCCCCGCCATGCCAGGGCACAGGGTGGAGAGGTTGATCTCCATCCCAACAGGAACCGTCTTTGGGCGATCAACGAGGCGAAGGCTACAACATCTGCCTCCGCACCCGTTTCCAACCCTGGCTGGTCCGACACCCCGAATATGGCCTCCTGAGGGCCCGGGTCCAGTTTCACGGGTACCACTTTAGAGATCACCCTAAAAACTTCCTACCAGTAATCCTCCAGCTTTGGACAGGACCAAAACATATGAATGTGGTTTGCGGGGCCTCTCCCACAACGTTCACACACATCTTCTATCCCCTCAAAGAGACGGCTCATCCTCACCCTTGTGAGGTGTGCTGTATATACCACCTTCAGCTGTATCAGCCCCATCTCGCAAACGAGGTGGAGGCGTTCACCCTCCGGCGCATCTCACACCAGAACCCCTCCTCCATACCCTCTCCTGACTCTTCCTCCCACTTTGCCTTGATCCCTTCCAGCGGTGCCTTCTCCTCTTCCAAAGTAGCCCCGTAAACCCCTGATACTACCCGCTTCTCCAGTCCCCCTGTCGCCACCACCTCCTCCAGCAATGTGGAAGCTGGCTCTAACGGGAAGCTCTGCATCTCCTTTCTGGTAAAGTCTCGAATCTGCATGTATCTAAATATTTCCCCCTGCTCCAGCCCATACTTCGCTCCCAGCTCCTTCAATCCTGCAAAGCGACCCCCAAGAAACAAATCTTTTAATGTCCTAATTCCTTTCTCCTCCCAGCTCTGAAAATTTCCATCCCACTTCCCTGGCTCAAATCTATGGTTCCCCCAAATTGGCATTTCCCATGACCCTGCCCCCAAGCCGAAGCGCTGGCAAAACTGCCACCAAATTCTCAACAAAGCTATTACTACCAGACTCACTGAGTATTTCCCCGGGGCCGTCGGGAGCGGCGCTGTTGCTAGCGCCTTCAATCCCGACCCCCTACACAAACTCTCCTCCATCCTGACCCACTGGGAATCAACCCCTCTGACCCAGCTCCGTACCTTCTCCAAATTCGTCGCCCAGTAATAATACATCAGGTTCGGAAGACTCAAACCCCCTGCCTGCCGTCCTCTCTAGTAGTAGCACCTTTCTAATTCTGGCCACCTTCCCTCCCCATATGAATGTGGTAATCATCCATTCGATCTCTCTAAAAAATGTCTTTGACAGGAAAAATTGTCAGGCATTGGAAAATAAACAGAAATTGCAGCAGCACGTTAATTTTAACCGCCTGTACCCGACCCGCCAGTGAAAGAGGGAGACTATCCCATCTTGCCAGATCAGCTCTTACCCTCCCCACCAAACTAGAAATGTTGTACCTACGGAGCCCCTCCCAATCCTGAGCAACCTGTACCCCATGGTATCTAAAGTGAGTCCCTGCCCTACGGAATGGCAGATCCCCCCCCCACCTCTGTCCCCACCCCCGGCCGAGACACCACAAAATATTCACTCTTGTCCAGATTAAATTTGTACCCTGAGAAAGACCCAAATACCTGAAGCAGCTCCAGTATTCCCCTTATTGACACACTCGGTCCGACACGTATTATAACAAGTCATCGGCAGAAAAGGACACCCTATGCTCCCCCCCCCCCCCCACTATCCCTTTAATAATTGGGTATCAGGTAGTAGTTAGTCAATGTATATTCCTTCTCCTTTCCAATTTTCTACAGATCAACAACAAATTATCTGACCGACAAGTTTTATACATAAATGAATGAGGAACTGACCATATTTCTCACCTTCTCTCCTTTCCTGTTTAATGATATTCTGGCATTCCCCATGAAGAAATTGTAGGTGGTCTGCTACCATTCGTTGCTGGCATTCATGAATCACTTTGGCATATGAGCTAGGATGCAAGTATTTCCGACATCGAACTTCTTCATCTTTTAATCTTGCTAAAACCTACAGCAACAAGAGTACACTGAACATTCTAATCTTTTGAGTTGAAGATCCAAATGACCACCATTGAAAGTACAACTTTACTACATACCTTTTCCATATACTGCGAGCAGTTTGACTCTTGAAGTAAATTTGAAGCTTCTTGCTTGTAATACTCTCCTGTTTCCGTTAGAAATGAACCTTCAAAGAGATCCTGATAAAACTGAAATTGGAAGAACAATTGCTGAGGAAGGAAGGATGGCTACAATACCTCAAAATAACAAGGATTAAGGTTGAAGCTGAATAAAGCCATAAATCCTAACTTTAATTTTACAATTTTTTCTCACCTGCTTTTGACTTTGTTTTAAATTAGACACAGATAACATAGAGAGAACCAAGTTTAAACTCTCTCCAATTGCAGTGAATAACCAGGTACATTACATATTTCTGTAAGTTAAATAGCTGAATATATTTGAGTCAGTGACTGATAAGAAGAGGAATGTTGCTCATTACATAAGCACTGGAGAGTTGCCAATTCGGTGAGTGGTAGGAGTTCTTGACCTAATGCAAACTACAGCAAAAATTGACCTGGTCATATCATATCATTCTTAAGAACTCTAGGAATAAATGAATCTACAAATACACGAGCCTTGGATTTTTATTTGGTATTCAGCAAGGAAACAGGAACAGAAAGCTTGGAAAGAATTGCAAGACAAATGTTTAAATTGTATTGTTAGCATTGAACAAATTTTATTAGAAAAAAATAGAAATTAAGTGGAAATAAAAGCAAGAAAATGTAGAAAAAAAGTGAATCCAGTTTGAACGCATGTAGCTTGTTTTTAGATTGTATTACAAGTGTTCATTTTAGCCATACGCGAACAATTTTACAAAGAACTGCTATTCCTGACGTTAGGGTAGCTTTGCTCATATAGATTAGGAAGAATGGAAGGATTCCTATAATCATAACCCTTTCGCTCCTTCTCCCTCATGTGTTTATCTAGCTTCCCCATAAATGTATCCATGCAGGAGCAGCATGGTGGCACAGTGGTTAGCACTGCTGTCTCACGGCGCCGAGTTCCCAGGTTCGATCTCGACTCTGGGTCAGTGTGTGTGTGGAGTTTGCACATTCTCCTCTTGTTTGCATGGGTTTCTCCCCCACAACCCAAAGATGTGCTGGGTAGGTTGATTGACCACGCTAAAATTGCCCCTTCATTGGAAAAAATTTATTTGGTACACTAAAGTTTTTTTTTAAATGTATCCGTGCTATTTGCCTAATCATTTCCGATATTACCGAGCTCCACATTCTAAACAATCTCAGGGTAAAGATGTTTTTTTAAAATTTCTTATTCGTATTTTTTAAAAATTTGATCACAGGATGTGGGCATCGCTGGCTAGGCCAACATTTTATTGCCCATCACCAATTGCCCTTGAATAGGTGGTGGTCAGCAAACATATTGAGTCACTTCAGTCCATTCAGTGCAGGCACACCCACAGTGTACTGGTGTTTTATTTGTGACTCTCTTGTAGGTAGGAGAGAGACAAAGAGCATTATAAAGAAAACCACATCTGACTTTAAGAATTTAAACAGAAAAAGATGCATAAAAATGCAAATTAAATGTAAACACAAGCACATGTTTGCTTCAGAAACATGGTGCATGCACTGAAAATTTGTAATAGCTGGCTTGGAAATCTGCAAGATTCAGGTCTGCACCGAGCATCTGCACCAATGATTCTCTCACCAACACTTTCTCTCAAACTACTGTGAACTACCTCACAAACTTTCAGTTTCAGCAGCTTAATAAAAATCACATGTACGCTTGTCAACATAAAATTTCCAGAATTTTCTTACCTTAAGGGGGAACTTTTTCTTGTACTGTTCAACATGAACAAAGGAGTTGATAACCCCATGGATTACTTTTTGATTTGGGTTCTCTCCACAGCGATCACTGCATTGCAAAAAAAATGAAAGAAATCTTGAAAAATTAATGAAGTTGCTTTAAAACCCATTTAGTTTCAATTTGCATACTTCATTTTGAGAACCCATTTGCTCAAGGCACACCTGTCATAGAATCCCAACAATGCAGGAGGCCATTCAGCCCATCGAGTCTGCGCCGACCCTCCGAAGGAGCACCCTACCTGGGCCCACACCTCCACCCTCAACCCGTGACCCCAGTTAACCTTTTTGGACATTAAGGGGCAATTTAGCATGGTCGATCAACCTAATCTGCACATCTTTGGACTGTGGGAGGAAACGAGAGAACCCGAAGGAAACCTACACAGACTGAGAGAGAATGTGCAAACTCCACACGGACAGTTACCCAAGGTCGGAATTGAACCCGGGTCCCTGGCGCTGGGAGGCAGCAGTGCTAACCACTGTACCACCATACCGTATTCAAGTTAACCGTCAACAATGAAAACAACCTTAATCGTAAACATGGTTGTGAAGTAGTTAGATGGTATTAGCTTGGTATCACTCATTTCGGAATCAGAAAATTGGTATATAAGGCCTTTGAACCATAGCACACCAAGGAGATGGAAAAGATGTAGAGCTCCTTGGGTTGCATGCTTGACACAGAACGTGTACTGTACATATTAAAGAGTATTGAAATTGTAATGGGGCATCTCCAAGTGGATGGTCCTCTATGGAGAAAAGCTCAATTTTACTGCACTTCCTGCAATGTTCAATTTGAAATGTTTTGCTCTCAGGTTGTATGCTTGAAATGGAATCCACGATGTGGAGATGCCGGCGTTGGACTGGGGTGAGCACAGTACGAAGTCTTACAACACCAGGTTAAAGTCCAACAGGTTTGTTTCGATGTCACTAGCTTTCGGAGCGCTGCTCCTTCCTCAGGTCCATCTACAGATATTGAAAGATGCCCTCGTACGAACGGGATATGGCACTCGACTCATCGATCGACAGTTCCAACGTGCCACAGCGAAAAATCGCACCGACCTCCTCAGAAGACAAACATGGGACACAACCGACAGAATACCCTTTGTCATCCAGTACTTCCCCGGAGCGGAGAAACTACGTCATCTTCTTCACAGCCTTCAACACGTCATTGATGACGATGAACATCTTGCCAAGGTCATCCCCACACCCCCACTACTTGCCTTCAAGCAACCGCGCAACCTCAAACGAACCATTGTTTGCAGCAAACTACCCAGTCTTCAGAACAGTGACCACGATACCACACAACCCTGCCATGGCAATCTCTGCAAGACGTGCCAGATCATTGACATGGATACCACTATTACACATGAGAACACCACTCACCAGGTACGCGGTACGTACTCGTGCGACTCGGCCAACGTCGTCTACCTCATACGCTGCAGGAAAGGATGTCCCGAAGCGTGGTACATTGGCGAGACCATGCAGACGCTGCGACAACGAATGAACGGACATCGCGCAACAATCACCAGGCAGGAATGTTCCCTTCCAGTCGGAGAACACTTCAGCAGTCAAGGGCATTCAGCCTCTGATCTCCGGGTAAGCGTTCTCCAAGGCGGCCTTCAGGACACGCAACAACGCAGAGCAGAAACTTATAGCCAAGTTCCGCACACGAGTGCGGCCTCAACCGGGACCGGGGATTCATGTCACATTACATTCATCCCCCACCATCTGGCCTGCAAAATCCTACCAACTGTCCTGGCTTGATGTAATTCACACCTCTTTAACCTGGGGTTACCCCATCTCTGGATCTGTAAAGATTTAATCACCTGCTAATGGTCGCATTCCAAGCATTGTTTGGCATCTTTGAATTTGTCTATATATATGTTTCTGGAACATACCTCTTCATTCACCTGAGGAAGGAGCAGCGCTCCGAAAGCTAGTGATTCGAAACAAACCTGTTGGACTTTAACCTGGTGTTGTAAGACTTCGTACTGTGCTCACCCCAGTCCAACGCCGGCATCTCCACATCATGGCTAGTCCAGTTCAGGTTCTGATCAATGGTAACCGCCAAGGTGTTGATAGTGTGGATTTTGGTGATGGTTAGATTCTTCTTGTTGGAGATGACCATTGCCACCACCTTGAGGGCAATTGGGGATGACACTTGTGTGGCACAAATGGTACTTGCCACTTGTCAGCCCAAGCCTGTCCGGGTCTTGCTGCATTTGGATATGAACTGCTTCAGCATCTGAGTCATGAATGGTGCTGCATTGTGCAATCATCAGCTAACATCCCCACTTCCAACCTTATGATGGGAGGGAGGGGGTAAGCTGAGGCCCGGAATGAGGGGAAAAGAAAATGCGTGCAAGAGGAGCTGGAGAAAAAAGAAATGTTTTTTAAAATTGCTGGAGGAGCCGGAGAGTCAGAAGCGGCTGAGGAACCAGAGTTCCAAAAGTGCGGGAAAAGCCGGAGATTTAAAAGCGGCTGAGGAACTGGAGACTTAAAAAGTGCAAGAGGCCCAGTGCTGAGAGCGGTCATGGGCAACAGAGCTCCAGGGGGGAAAAAAACTTGCGCCGAAGCACGCAAACTGGCCTTTGCCGAGGCGCTAAGGGAACATCAGCAGGAAAACAAGGCAGAGGCTAGAGCAGACATGGAGGTCGCGGTGAAGGCAGCAGTGACAAAAACCCTGGCGGAGGTGCAGCTCGCCCTGGGCAGAGCAGAGAAGAGACTGGAAGCCCAAGAGGCAACCATTAAGGAGCGGGAAAAGACCGTCACTGACAAGAGCGACCGGATCACGGCACTGGAGAAGGAGGTGGCGAGACTGGTCACAACATAGGGGAGCCTGAAGGGCAGAGTGGACGATCAGGAAACCCGCTCGAGATAGTGGGCCGCCAGTGGGGATCGAGGACAGAAACCCCCACGGCACCCGTGGCCGAGATGCTGGGCAACTTAGTTGGGAGGAAAGCTTTCCCCAGCACACCAGAAATGGACAAAGCACACCGGTCGCTGTGCCCGAAGCCCAAGGCAGGGGATCAACCGAGGGCAGTTATAGCTAAACTGCACCGGTACCAAGACAGGCAAACAATCCTGCGCTGGGCCAGGCAAAACAGAACCTGCAAATGGGAAGGACACTTCATTAGAGTTTACGAGGACATTGGGGCAGACCTAGCCGGGAGACGGGCCGAATTCAATAGAGTGAAAGCACCTCTTCACAAGAGCAACGTGCGTTTTGGTATGCTGTACCCAGCGAAACTCTGGGTCACATACCAAGAAGAGAGTACTTCTTCACAGCCTCCGCCGAAGCAAACAGGTTTGTCGAGGGAAATGGGCTGGAAAACCGACAGCAAGGGTAGAAATAAGAGACCCCTGGCAAGGAGCAACACCAGTCCCCCCCCCACCCACAGCAAGCATACCCTGAACAAAAAGCAAACCATTACCCAAGGGACCGCTTCAGGTGGGAGGCCAGGGCCCAGCATGAGGGAACAAGAATAGCGGAGAAGGGAGATCAAGCGAGAGGAGCGCAGGGTACGATGGGAGAAGAGCGGGCAGAATATCGTAAAGGCCAGGCGAGGGAGAAGCGAGACAGTAACTCCCGAGAGGGGGGCCACCGCACTAGCAGGAAAGCTAGCGCCAGAGGCATGCAACAAAGCAGGGCCGCAGTGCGCGCCCAACAGGGGGGACCACTCAACAGAGGCCGAGAGCAAGTGGGGATAGGACAGGGGAAAGAGGGACAAAAGAGGGGTATACGGGAGGGGGGGGGGGAAAGGGAGGGATAAGGGGGGGAATAAGGAGGGGAAAGGGAGAGACCAGTGGCGGGGGAGGGGAACACAGGGAAGGAGAGACAAACAAGGCTAGAAAGACAACAACAATTAGGCTACAAAGTGCCACAACCAAGGGCTCAGAACAAAGACTCGCTGCAAGCAACCACCGAGCACGGCCTCTGGGTGAAGGGAGACCCCAGAGTGCAGGGGACTACCCACGTGGCGGACGCAGTGGGCGGCCATGTCGAGTGCTCCCTGGACAAAGGGAAACTCCGGAGCGCAGGGACGCGACCGCATGGGGAGAGCAGTGACAGCGGCCATCCTGGACGGCCCCCGAACAAAGGGAAACCCTGGAGGGCAGGGACGTGTCCACCAGGTAAGTATGGTTAATCTCACAGGAGCGGGGGGACAGAAGCCCCCCCATCAGGATAGTCACCTGGAACGTAACGGGACTCAATGGCCCAGTGAAAAGAGTCCTCACCCACCTAAGAAACATGAAAGCCGACATAGTCTTCCTCCAAGAGACACACCTGAGAGAACAAGATCGACTGCGGTTAAGAAAGGGCTGGGTGGGACAGACCTACCATTCCTGCTATGGGACAAGGGCCAGGGGGGTGGCAATACTGACCAGCAAGAGGACAATGTTTAGGGTGACAAAGACGGTTACGGACCCAGGGGGACGGTACGTCAAGGTCAGTGGGGCCCTGGATGGGGCACCGGCAGTACTAGTTAACCTGTACGTGCCCAACTGGGACGACACAAACTTCATCAAAAAGATTATGGCAGAAATCCGGCTAATCGTGAACGAGGAGTTCTCCTTCTTCTCCCCAGTACAGAACGTATACACCAGAATTGACTTCTTTCTGGCAGGGAAAATGGTGCTTCCGGGGCTAGACAAAGTGGAATACTCCGCAATTGTGATATCCGACCACGCGCCACACTAAATGGACGTGAGGCTGGAGACGGGCAGGGCCCAAAGCCCCACATGGAGGTTGGACATCGCCCGACTAGCTGACAAGGCCTTCAACGAAAAGATATTGCAGGCCATCGCAGAGTACACGGAGAACAACCAGAACGGGGAGGTCTCATCCTCCACGTTCTGGGAAGCACTAAAGGCATAGTAAGAGGGGAAATAATTGCTTTTAAAGCGCGGAAAGACAGGGAGGAAAGGCGGCTTGGCAGCAGCTGGTCGACTCCATACTGGAGGTAGACCTTAAACATTCCGAGGCCCTGACCGTAGAGCTCCTGGCAGAGAGGAAAGAGCTACAAAGGAACTTTGATCTGCTCTCCACCAGGAAAGCAGTGCACCAACTCCGACAGGCACGTGGGACCGACCCCAGGCCCCAAAAACAGTATGGTTTTCCCCAAGAGGCAGAGGAAGAAATCTCCAAAGTAATAGAGAGTTTACTTGATCAAGGCGTACTCAGGTCAGTAGCCTCCACGAACAACGCACCAATTTGGCCCGTCAGGAAGCTGATGGATCATGACAACTGACCATTGATTACCGGGAACTGAACAAAGTAACCCCAGTAGCAGCCCCCACTGTGGCCACGAATCCCAAGACCATGCTCAAACAGGGACTCCAGTCAAATTTATTTTTCGGTTTTGGATATTAGCAACAGTTTTTGGTCCATTCCATTGGATAAAGCATGCCAATATAAATTCGCCTTTACATTCCAGGGACAACAATACACGTGGACGTGTCTTCCATAACTCCCTCTCCATTTTCCACCGACAGCTGGCAAATAGACTAGCAAAACTTTCCCGACCCAATTGTCTGGTCCAGTATGTAGATGACTTGCTACTACAGACAGACACAAAGGGAGAGCACATTTTGCTTCTCGACGAACTCCTAGGACTCCTAAAAGAGATTGGATGTAAAGTCAACCCCAAGAAGGCCCAAATTTGCAGGAAAAAGTGATTTACTTGGGTACAGTAATCACTCATGGTAAACGCGAGATCGAGCAAAAAGAGAATTGACTTGTTCGTCAAATTGCCCCATCCCCATAATCTCAGCCCTCCGATCATTTTTAGGACTGGTTGGCTGCTGCCGAAACCATATTGATGGTTTCGCCACAAAAGCAGCGCCCCTATCCGAACTTCTCAAGAAGCAGGCACCTTGGGAATGGCCTCCACAGCACACGGATGCCGTGGATGCTTTAAAGAGAGCCCTCAGCACAGCCCCCACATTTCACAGGTCCCAGATCCACTTTCCCCGTATGCAATCGAAGTTGCAAGCACCGACCGAACCCTTTCGGCCGTGCTCCTCCAGGAACGTCATGACCAATTACGCCCCAATGCATACGCCTCATGTGTGTTAGATCCTGACGAGCAAGGATTTTCTGCCTGCGAAAGGCACCTGCTCGCAGTTTTTTGGGCAGTACAGTACTTCGTCTACATTACAGGACTCAACCCCATCACCATTCTTACTGAACACACCCCAACACAGCTATTATTAGACGGTCGATTTAAAGATAGCACAGTCAGCCAAATCCGCGCAGCCCGTTGGACCCTTCTTTTACAGGGACGGGACATTACAGTTAAAAGATCCAAGACCTACACTTTCCTAGCTGATAATTTGCAATATGCAGGTATTCCACATGAGTGTGAGATCATCACCACAAAACACAACACAGGCCCATTTATACCTAAGTCAGCTCCCAGGAAAGCAGGTAATACACCCCAGAGACCCCAGCCCACTTACACGTGCGCACCCCTGAAAATTTATGTGGATGGCTCCTCCACAGTTTTGAACGGAAAGAGAATTACTGGTTGCAGCATTTATGTAGAGGACGCTCAGGGACACGCCCTAGATGAGATTTCACTAAAGTTGCCCGGACATCTAGGCTCGCAGGCAGCCGAACTGGCAGCCATAGCTTACATTGTAGACCACCCTGGCTCATTTCCGACCCCAGCAGACATATATTCGGACAGCTTATATGTCTGTAATAGCTTAACGGAATTCCAACCCCTGTGGGAAACTAGAGGATTTGTTTCCGCAGACGGAAAGCCCCTACCCTCAGCCCCATTACTGCGGCATATCCTAGAGACAGCTAAAGATAGGAAATACGGTATAATTAAGGTTCGCAGTCATCACCGTTCTTCCCCCCTGGTAACGTTAATGCAGACGCCCTAGCGAAGGCAGGTTCCAACATTCAGATCTAGCAAAGGCCCAGAGGGAAGATGAAAAACTCAGGGAAGTTTTAAAAGGAACCTTCCCAGCCTCGTATGACAAGTTTAAGAACGCAATTACCACACATGACGGTGTGATTTTGAAAGAAGGCATTTATGTAGTTCCCAGCCAAGACAGGAACCAGATCATTTGTCAGTTCCATGACAATCATGGACACCAAGGTGAGCCCACCCTAACCCACCTCAGACCTCTCTGCTGGTGGCCTGATTTAAAAGCCGATGTTACTCACTACATTGAAAATTGCTTGATCTGTGCCCAGAACAATCCGGACAGATATGCAAGAAAGGCTCAGCTTAGTCACACCCGCCCCGTTAATGGTCCCTGCACAAATTTGCAGATAGACTACATAGGACCCCTACCCGCCTGCAGAAATGGTTATAAGTATGTGTTGGTGGTCATCGACAACTTCACAAAATGGGTGGAAGCTTTTCCATCGAGAACGAATACGACCAAGAAAACAGCTAAAATCCTAACACAGCACATCTTTACAAGATGGGGCCTCCCACGCAGTATAGAGTCCGATCAAGGCTCCCATTTTACAGGACAAGTAATGAAAAACGTCCTCACAATTTTTGGAATTATGCAGAAGTTTCACATATCCTAGCACCCTTAGTCAAGCGGCATTGTAGAGAGGATGAACAGAACTCCAAAAATCACTCTCAGGAAAATGGTGCAACAGAACAACAGCACCTGGGATTCAGTTCTCCCATTTGCTTTGATGTTCTTACAAAACACGGTATCCACGTCCACAGGATACACCCCCACACCCTCATGACCGGATGCCCCATGAAAGGGACAGAGTATTTATTAGGACTGGATTTGGCCAGCCCCGCTGTCACCGCCCTCACGCATGAAAATGCTGTACAGCAGCTTATTGAGAACACCAAGGTAGCCCAGCTCGCAGCAGCTGTGAGACTTGGGACCAGGAGGAAACAAAGCAAGGCTTTTTTCGACAAAAAGATACACGCCACCGAGTTTGTCGTAGGGCAGCAAGTGATGCTTTCCCTATACAACCCCAGGTCATTCCTTTCCCCAAAATTTTCTGGACCGTACTCCGTTTCGGACAAAGTAAGCCCCTCGGTATACAAGATCACATATCCCAATGGCAAGTCTGCGTGGTTTCACATAAACCAGCTTAAGGCTTATGGCTCGCAGAACAACCATTCACACCACATCTTGCTCACAGCAGCAGACGAGCACGCCCCGCTCACAGATGACGTACCCCTACCCTCCCCCAGAGAGTCCAGCCCGTCCTCAGACACATCTTCAACTCCACGCCCAGAGGCATGACTTTGCCTCTCCCTTCCTTCAACCAGCAGCAACGGCGACAGTGATAGTGACAGCAATGACAACAGCCACAGCACACCACGTTATGATTATACCCCTGCACCAGGCCCCACTCCCAGCGAATCAGAGCATCATTCTAGTGACCCCTACAAAATCACATACATCAAAGCCCTTGACCCAGACCCACCGCCCGACGATTACGGATTACAACCTAGTAGCTCCAACCTCAACACACGATTCTGGCACCGCGACAATTCGTTCAGGCTCATCCGGAATGATGAGATGGACCCCAATTCACCCCAAGCAGCTTTAGCCAAACTACTCCAGTCAAGAGTCTGGCAGGCGGGAGAAGATGATGACATAGAGTCTGACTCCCACCAAACAAATCCCTTTGCGACCCGGTTCGCTACTGATCAATGAGGTGTCCACATGATGGAAAAAAGGAACCGATGGAGAGATACGGTGTCCTTTCTGATGGAACCTGCACCATGCTTGTTGTATGTTTGTTTGTTTAATGTACATGTTTGTTGTTTGTGAATTTGTAAGTTTTTCATGGCCCCACGCCACTACCCTTTTGACGCCCAATGGCTGTTAGAGGAACTAGTTTGTCGACAGACAACCATTCAGAGGAACTAATTTGTTGGCAGACACCACTTATAGCTACTCTCCTGATTCGATCACGAGAGGCAGCCCCCCACGACGACCGCATTCTTACCCGTTCTTGCCGGTCGCTCAGGCAGTGGGGAAATGGCACTGGACCCCGCCCTGCCTGAGGACTCCCCTCTGGTCAGCTACGCTCGGGTAGAGCACATACGGCACTGATCACCGTCCTACCCGGGGATCCCACCCATTTCTTACCCGCCGCGGCCCACACGCACCCCATTTTGGCACTTTCAGTTCGAAATGTTTTTGTTTGTTTTTGGCGACCCTTAGGTTGCTTCCGTATGCTATTTACATCCTCAAACACTAGGATGGTAGATTGCACAGGTTGCGAGACGGCTCACACTGTCAGTATTTTTCTCGGATGTCTTGTCCCAAATATTTGGTTTAAAAAAAAAAGAAATGAGGGAGTCACAGATGGTGACCAATCATAATGGGTAATTGGCAACAAAGGACAGACAGACAGACATACGAGATCTTAAGCAAGATAATAACAGATATTATGCTTGTGTCCATAGAACTCCGGAACCTCAGATGAAGAAAAAGAAGAAGACAGAAAGACGGAAAGATGAAGACAACCTTCATGTTCACCTGAATCTTAGCGGGATCCCTTCAGTTGCGCGCGGACGCTACCCCCGACCCCTACCACACAAGCCGTGAATGATTCCCACCCCCACCATACACTACACCCCGAGATAGTTAACCCCGAGACAGTTACCGACACCCCGACCTGGTGTGACAAGTTTAAAACCTGGTATTCACTATCGTACATAGTAGAATGACTTGTAGTACTGGCGATACTCTGCAGTGTTGTGCAGACACTTAGACTCAGGAAATGGCAAAGGAGAGCCGACCACTCTCGCACCCCGGTATACGTTTAGGTCCCCTATTTTCGGATTTCACCAAACCCCCAACCCTTCGAGTGAATTAAAGTGCATCCGCTTTCTTTGTATGTGTTTTGTTCAATAAGGAAATGTAAACCTCTGTGCTTGACTGCCAAGCCAGAGAAACTTGTGTTGCTGCTATTTGTACATTTAAAGTGTTGTAGATTATTTTTGATTGTTTGAGTGAGGGTAGTTTATTGAGGATAGTTAGAGGTTCCAGTTTTTTATTTTGTAATGCATGCCTGAATGTCATAGCGCCCCGTCGAGTTTTATACTGATGTAAGTAAAATGATTTTTGGTAAAAATAGCGTTTCATAGGATAGGGCACTGTAGAGCCCATGAAGTGCTTATGGGTGACCCGCTTGGTCAGAGAACGAAGACGACGCGTTAATGTGATCCTTCACGCTTCGCGTTGAGGATCACGAGGAGGGAGTGTAGCCATCTGGGATGGCCACTTCCCGATTACAAAATGGACACTTTGCAAAGATTGCAGGGAAAATGGACAATACTGAGAAAACAAGCAGGTTCAGGGTTTGTCTGAATATTAGAGCCGCAGCTCCCAGACAAGACCAAAACTGCAAATCCATTAGCATACTAATGGGCCATCTCCGGGGACAAAAGAGTAAACATTTAAGTAAACGATACTAAGGCAGACACCCCGTTGCCAGAGGAGACCAGAACAAAGCAGGCCAACGGCCACCTAGGACACGCCCAGCCATCAGGGCACCCACCCCTTTATTGGAGGAAATCGATAGGAGTGATCGAGAAACGGCCCAATTAATTGGGGCTAAGTTCAAGGCCCGCCCAAAAGCGCGCGAAGCCCTCTTTGGGTATAAGAAGGATCCCCCAAGAGAGAATCGCTCTCTTGGCTCTGGCTCTCACCGAGGAGAGACCTGCCCAAAAGCTGCACTAGAACAAGTAAGTCCAAGGTCAAGGCACTCTACCAGACAGACGTCCTTAGCTGTTATCCCGTGCCAGTTCCCCTCCCCAGCAGCCTCAGAATGATTATCATTCTGGGCATATTCCTTCCATAATAATGTCCCACTCTATTTCTACACCCTCCTGTACCCCTACAAACAAGAGTAAATTATTACCATTGCAGGTAATTTGAAATAAACAAAAGAATGCTAAAATACTGGAATTACTCAGCAGGTCTGGCAGCATCAGTGAACAAAATAACAGACCTGATGTTTCAGGTTGGTGACCCTTCGGCAGAACTTTCTAAAAATAAATTTAGAGTACCCAATTCATTTTTTCCAATTAAGGGGCAATTTAGCGTGGCCAACCCACCTACCCTGCACATCTTTGGATTGTGGGGGCGAAACCCACGCAAACACGGGGAAAATGTGCAAACTCCACACGGACAGTGACCCAGAGCCGGGATCGAAACTGGGACCTCGGCGTAGTGAGGCAGCAGTGCTAACCACTGCACCACCGTGCTGGCTCTTCGGCAGACCCAAGAGCAGAGATGTAGCAGTTCAGGTCAATCTCTTACCAGAAGGTGGTGATTCTGCTTTCCCACCCACGAGATATATATTTTGTTCCTTTATTTGTTCCATTGCCACTTCTTTCTGCCTTCACCATCATCGCGTTTTCATTGCAGGTCTCATGCTGTATCAAACGTTTGTTCTTCCCTTCCCGCTTCCCCTGCCTGGCTTAAAAACTGTTGCATCTCCAAATACTCTTGGTTCTGGTGAAAGGTCACAACCAGACGTGTGTGCAAACTGGCTGCAATATTTCACTACGTTACGACATTGGTTGATTTTTGTGCGAAAGGCGTTATACAAATGCAAATCTGTGAACTTGCCTTGGTTCAAATCTTAAGAGAACTTCCTATTTAGTCAGTATGAAATACTGACATAATACGAAGGATGTAATTGTACTGGATGGGGTGCAGAGAAGATTCACCAGAATGTTTTTAAACATTAAAACTAAAAAAGCTATAAAGAAGAGTAAGATAGATTATGAGAGTAAACTTGCTCAGAATATAAAAACAGATATTAAAAGTTTCTAAAAATATATAAAACAAAAAAGAGTGGCTAAGGTAAATATTGGTCCTTTAGAGGATGAGAAGGGAGATTTAATAATGGGAGATGAGGAAATGGCTGAGGAACTGAATAGTTTTGGGTCGGTCTTCACAGTGGAAGACACAAATAACATGCCAGTGACTGATAGAAATGAGGCTAAGACAGTTGAGGACCTTGAGAGGATTGTTATCACTAAGGAGGTAGTGATGGGCAAGCTAATGGGGCTAAAGGTAGACAAGTCTCCTGGCCCTGATGGAATGCATCCCAGAGTGCTAAAAGAGATGGCTAGGGAAATTGCAAATGCACTAGTCATAATTTACTAAAATTCACTAGACTCTGGATTGGAAATTAGCAAACGTGACACCACTGTTTAAAAACAGAGGTAGGCAGAAAGCGGGTAAATATAGGCCAGTGAGCTTAACTTCGGTAGTAGGGAAGATGCTGGAATCGATCATCAAGGAAGAAATAGCGAGGCATCTGGATGGAAATTGTCCCATTGGGCAGGCGCAGCATGGGTTCATAAAGGGCAGGTCGTGCCTAACTAATTTAGTGGAATTTTTTGAGGACATTACCAGTGCGGTAGATAACGGGGAACCAATGGATGTGGTATATCTGGATTTCCAGAAAGCCTTTGACAAGGTGCCACACAAAAGGTTGCTGCATAAGATAAAGATGCATGGCATTAAGGGGAAAATAGTAGCATGGATAGAGGATTGGTTAAATTAATAGAAAGCAAAGAGTGGGGATTAATGGGTGTTTCTCTGGTTGGCAATCAGTAGCTAGTGGTGTCCCTCAGAGATCAGTGTTGGGCCCACAACTGTTCACAATTTACATAGATGATTTGGAGTTGGGGACCAAGGGCAATGTGTCCAAGTTTGCAGATGACACTAAGATGAGTGGTAAAGCAAAAAGTGCAGACGATACAGGAGGTCTGCAGAGGGATTTGGATCGGTTAAGTGAATGGGCTAGGGTCTGGCAGATGGAATACAATGTTGACAAATGTGAGGTTATCCATTTTGGTAGGAATAACAGCAAAAGGGATTATTATTTAAATGATAAAATATTAAAACATGCTGCTGTGCAGAGACCTGGGTAAGCTAGTGCATGAGTCGCAAAAAGTTGGTTTACAGGTGATTAAGAAGGCAAATGGAATTTTGTCCTTCATTGCTAGAGGGATGGAGTTTAAGACTAAGGAGGTTATGCTGCAATTGTATAAGGTGTTAGTGAGGCCACACCTGGAGTATTGTGTTCAGGTTTGGTCTCCTTACTTGAGAAAGGACGTACTGGCACTGGAGGGTGTGCAGAGGAGATTCACTAGGCTAATCCCAGAGCTGAAGGGCTTGGATTACGAGGAGAGGTTGAGTAGACTGGGACTGTACTCGTTGGAATTTAGAAGGATGAGGGGGGATCTTATAGAAACATATAAAATTATGAAGGGAATCGATAGGATAGATGCGGGCAGGTTGTTTCCATTGGTGGGTGAGAGCAGAACTAGGGGGCATAGCCTCAAAATAAGGGGAAGTAGATTTAGGACTGAGTTTAGGAGGAACTTCTTCACCCAAAGGGTTGTGAATCTAAGGACTTCCTTGCCCAGTGAAGTACTAGAGGCTCCTTCATTAAATGTTTTTAAGATAGATAGTTTTTTGAAGAATAAAGGGATTAAGGGTTATGGTGTTCGGGCCGGAAAGTGGAGCTGAGTCCACAAAGATCAGCCATGATCTCATTGAATGGTGGAGCAGGCTCGAGGGGCCAGATGGCCTACTCCTGCTTCTAGTTCTTATGTTCGAACACTTCCGTCACCTGCCCTTCCTTATTTCCCAAGAGGAGGTCACGTTTTGCCCGCTCTCTAGTCGGGCCATCCACATACTGAATGAGACATTCCTCCTGAATACACTCAACAAATTTCTCTCCATTCAAGTCTCTGCGTTCCCAAAATTACCACAACACTTCATAAAGCACGTTGGTGGGTTTGAAATGCTTTGAGATGTACAGCGGTTGGTTCAGCCATTTTTCTTCCTTTATGCAAGCCCGACTTGCACTTTCTTTATCTGAAGCTTTGATATTTTGTGATGGATAAGTTTGATAAGAATAAATATCTTCCACAGCACAAAACATCCATGTTCCAGTCTCCCCTCAGCTGTAGTGATCGCTTGACAAATTAAGGAAAAATATATCTTCCGCTGCTGAAATCTTAAATCTGTTCCAAGGGATAGAGGCAATTATCCTTTCCAATAGAGGCGGCCAGATTGGCAAGGCACTGGAAGAAATTGGGGTGGTACGGTTGGCACTGCTGCCTCACCGCGCCAGGGTCCGGGTTCAATTCCGGCCTTATGTGACTGTGTGGAGTTTGCACGTTCTCCCCTTGTCTGCGTGGGTTTCCTCCGGGTGCTCCGGTTTCCTCCCACGGTCCAGAGCGACCAGGGGCTGGTTTAGCTCACTGGGCTAAATCGCTGGCTTTTAAAGCAGACCAAGGCAGGCCAGAAGCACAGTTCAATTCCCGTATCAGCCTCCCCGAACAGGCGCCGGAATGTGGTGACTCGGGGCTTTTCACAGTAACTTCATTGAAGCTTACTCGTGACAATAAGCGATTTTCATTTCATGTGCAGGTTGGGTGGATTGGCCATTATAAAATTGCCCTTAGTGTCCAAAATTGCCCTTAGTGTTGAGTGGGGTTACTGGGTTATGGGGATGGGGTGTAGATGTTGACCTTGGGTAGGGTGCTCTTTCCAAGAGCCGGTGCAGACTCGAAGGGTCGAATGGCCTCCTTCTGCACTGTAAATTGTGACAATCTATGATTACTATGAATATCAGATTTTATACTAACTAGGTATCAGATTACCAGCAATTTCAACTCTTGAGCATACAGTACGAGAAATTAGATTGACTCTGTTCCAACTCTTCCCTGCAATATCCATATAACCAATAGAAAGAGGCAACATTTGTCCCACTAGTCTGACTGCATTCTCGTTTTCTGACGCAAACATCCTCTATTCTTCTACTTTCACTTTAAGCAATCAGACCCATCCCTTGCAGAACAATTTTTTTGAGTGTTCTGGCACCAAGGCTAGAAACGTCTTCAAAGCATAGTAATTGAGCTTTAAAATAAGAAGATTAAAATGGAACTCGTTATGTTTCAGAAGAACCAGTCATGTTAATAGTGACTAGTAGAAAATGTTTAATCCAAGTAGAAATCCACTCACTTTTTTATTTCGCGGAGAAGCATTCGGATGAGGATGGTCTGTAATGGCTCAATCATCAGTTTCTTCCACATGTCAAGAGCTAGCTAGAAATATATAATTATTGATTGGGACCAAGCTGAAGTATACCAAATTTCTAAACATAGAACCAAGCAAACAGGGCGGGGAAGAGAGAGAGAAAAAGAAAGAGAGAGAGAGAGAGAAAAAGAGAGAGAAAAGAAAGAAAAAGGAGAGAGAGAAATTAAGAGAAACCACAACCTACATGTTCAATTTCTCAAACTAATCATTAAAAATACAGTATAATCAAATTTATTTTGTTGAATTCCAGCACCTCTTCAACTTGCTTCTGAAAATGCATAGAAATTCTAATTTTTGCCTTGAGGTCATACAAGTGATTAAAAGGATTCTGCACAGAGGAAAAAATGAAATAACTATCAAAGGACACAACTTTCTGTTGCCTGAAAACTGCAAGGCACTGAACACCGAAGAATGGCAAAGCTGCAGCCAGAAAGCAGCTATTTATTGAATATAGAATGTACAAAGGAGAGAAAGAGAGAAACCAAAACAATGACCATTTCCATTTTTAAGGACGTGTGTAAAAAATTTCAAGCAGAGGAATATACAGGACATTAGGTTTTGATCTGAATTTCTTGAAAAAGAAACAAACCCACCCTGGCATAATGGTTGAAGGACTATTTTGGTACCACAAACCTACTGGTTCTAAGGAGGCTCACGTGCTTTCCTTCTGGTATGAGAATTTGAAATTTTAAGAGGCATTGCCCTGTGACTTTGAATGATATTCTAGTAACCACCCACAATATCTGGATAAATGTCCCTGCAGTTTGAAACTGCAACGGAATTATGTAACCAGGGAGTTAAAAACCTTATGTTGCACTGAAGGGAATACCCACTGGTCTATCAACTCCATAATTTCAGTTAATGTTCCACTGCAAGTTTCAAACAAGCTGATTGATCAGACTAATGCTGTGGGTCTAACTATTTTCAAGGATTTTTTTTTTCCAAGCAAAGCTTACCTCTCCTATCTCCATCAGTGGCTCAATAATATCCACTCCACCATACCCATACTGAAGGTCAGCTTCTGTCAATTTGTTCTTCTTGATGAACTGTGTGTTGAGATATCTGTGAGAATGGCAGATTTTAAAAACATCAAGCACTTCTGTGGGCATTCATACGCATATTTACATAAAATGTGTAAGATGACGGATGTACACCAGGTCATGACAACGCTATCAACTGGCTCAAATCTTGTACATTTGCAGCTGTCAGCCAGCATACAACTATGTCAGTGATCTCAAATATGCAAGCAAAGGAACTCTTGACCTTCACTTTATTCTGGTGACTATCCTGAAGAAACATTGACGTAGTTCAATGCTGCTGTGCTTTGTGCTGGAGCACCAATATGCAACACGATGAATTTCAGTGACGGCATCATGCCAGGTGTATCGGTTGTACATCCCAATGACTGGTGGATCATATCAAACAGCACATCCCTTCCTGCTGTTCGCAACAAAGTGCTGACTGTAACCAATCAGCCCGAGTTTGCAAAACTATAAACATTGCGCAGGATTTTCTGGGCCTTCCCACCGGCAGAATCTTCTGGTCTCACCAAAGTCAATGGTAATTTGCATGACTTGCCCGTGCTGCCGTCGTGGAACTGGCAGCAGGGCGCGCAAGTCATGTGGATCGTTTTGGACTTCGGCAGGCCGGAAGATCCCGTTGATGGCCAATGGCAAATTACCTCTATCACAGGAAAACCCGCTTCCAGGGGGCTAGAAAATTCCAGTATCTAACATTAAATACTATTAATGTATACATTAATGTATCTAACATTAAATATCATTCCACAATTGTATAACACTTGATAAACAATTCAGACTGTGCTCAGAATTACAGTGAAAAATAATTTAAGACTGTAGATTGGGCTTGGCTATGCATGCTAGAAGCCACATATATTCACACACAGGAACCTCCCTGTCCTTTGTAGACAAAATGAATATGTCTGCACATTGCGCCTTTTTCAATTAAACAGAAGCTTAGGGAACAGCAATTGCATTGTTCATTCCCTAGGACAATGCCTTGACCAGAGTCGACCTGCCTGGTTAGAATTTGAACAAAGCGGGGCAGTTAACTGTCCCGTGCTCCATGGCAACATTTCCATCTATCAGAGTCCACTTGCCAACCAATCAGCAATTTCATTCTCAGGCTGACCGGCTGTGAAGTTTTTATTCATTCCTGGGTGTCGCTAGCTAGGCCAGCATTCATTGCCTATCCCTCATTGCCCTGGAGAAAGTGGTGGTGAGCTGCCTTCTTGAACGGCTGCAGTCCATGGAACATCACAAGAATCAGCATTTGGGATCCTGCTGTTCAAAATCCATATCAATTATTTGAATGTCGGGGCCAAATGAAATATTTCCAAGTTTACAGAATACACAAAATTAGGTGAGAACGTGTTGTGAGAATGTTCAAAGAGGGTTGACAACGCTTAATGAATAGACAAGAGGAATATAATATGGATAACTGTGACATTATCTTTTTGGCATGAGGAAAGGAAAAGCATAGTATTTCTTAAATGGTGAGATTGCGAAGTGATGTTGTCCGAAGGGATCTAGCTGTCCTTCCCAAGTCACTGAAAACTAACACACAGGTAGTGCAGCAAGCAATGAGATAGGAAAATGGAGTACAGGAGGAATGAGGTCTTGCTTCAATTGCATAGAACTTTGGTTATACTGCACCTAGAGTACTGTGTAGTTTTGGTCCCCTTACCCAAGGAGGATATGGTGGTTTACAGAGGGAATGCAGCAGAGGCTTACCAGACTTTTTCTGAGATGGCAGGACTGTCTCATGAGGACAGATTGAGGAGAGTGTCCTGTATTCTCTGGAGTTTAGAAGAATGAGAGGTGATCTCATTGAAACTTGCAAACTTCTTAAGGGGTTCAATGGGCCGGGTCCAGAAAAGAATGTCTCGCCTAGCTGCGGGTGGGGTTCTAGAACCAAGGGACACAGTCTCAGAATAAGGATCAAGGCATTTAGGGCTAAGCTAAGAAGGAATTTCTTCACTCGGAGGGTAGTGAATATTCTGGAATTCTCTGCTCCAGGGAGCTGTGAAAGTTTAGTCATGGAGTATGTTCAAGACAGAGATCGATAGATTTCTAGATACTGAAGGTAGCAAGGGGCTTGGAGATAGCGTGGGAAAATGGCATTGAGGAAGACTATCAACTACGATCTAGCTCACACAGCACGGTGGCACAGTAGTCAGCACTGCTGCCTTACGCCGCCGAGGACCCGGTTTAGATCCCAGCCCCGGATCACTGTCCGTGTGGAGTTTGCACATTCTCCCAGTGTCTGTGTGGGTCCCACCCCACAACCCAAAAAGATGTGCAGGGTAGGTCAATTGGCCACGCTAAATTTTCCCTTAATTGGGGGAAAAAAAGAATTGGATACTCTAAAATGTTTTTTAAAAACTATGATCTATCTAGTTTAACGGCAGAGAAGGCCTGAGGGGCTGAATGGCCTACTCCTGCTTCTACCTTTCGATGTTTGGAAGATGCTGTCGAAGCAACTAATAAGAGTTGCTGCAGTGCAAGTTGTAGATGGTACTCACTGTTATTACTGCGCATCAGTGGACAGGTGCAATTGTTTAAGGTGGTGGATGGGGTACTAATCAAGCGGGCTCCTTTGTCCTGGATGGCATAGAGCTTCGTTTTTTTAGAAATAAGTACCCAATTATTTATTCCCCAATTCAGGGGGAATTTAGTGTGACACGGGGGAAATGCACAAACTCCACACAAACAATGATCCGGGCCTGGGATCGAAGCTGGGTCCTCAGGCAGCTGTGGTAACCACTGCACCACCCTCGCATCGAGCTTCTTGAGTGTTGTTGGAACTGCACTCACCCAGGCAAGCGGAGAGTATTCCATCACACTTCTGACTTGTGCCTTGTAGATGGCGGACAAGCATTCGCAAGTCAGGAAGCAAGTTACTCGCTACAGAATCCCCAGACTCTAACCTGCTCCTGCAGCCACGGTATTTATCTGGCTGAAGCAATTCAGTTTCTGATCAAGGGTAATCCAGAGGATGTTGATAGTGGGAGGTTGGGAATGACATTGAATGTCAAGGGGAGATGGTTAGAATTTCTCTCATTGGGGCAGCACGGTGGCGCCGAGGTCCCAGGTTCGATCCCGGTTCTGGGTCACTGTCCATGTGGAGTTTGCACATTCTCCCCTGGTTTGTGTGGGTTTCGCCCCCACAACCCAAAGATGTGCAGGGTAGGTGGATTGGCAACTCTAAATTGCCACTTAAAATTGGAAAAAATGAATTGGGTACATTAAATTTATATATATAAAAAATAATTTCTCGAGTTGGAGATGGTCATTGCCTGATATTTGTAGGACAGGAACGTTATTTGCCACTGATCAGTAACATTTGCGCCACACAAGTATGCCAAAGAAGGTCATCTTAATCCCCTAATTGTTTTAAATCCTGAGTTAGACCACTGAAAGGAATTCTAAGCCCTTGTTAGCATCCCTACCTCTGTTATGCTCTCTTACAGGACAGCCTTCTGAGATCTCTGCCTCCTCCAATTCTGGCCTCTGGCGCATTTCCAATTTTTACCAGAGAGATTTACTGAACAATACGAGGCTATTTGCCCCATCATGCCTGTGATGGTTCACTACAGCGCCTATACTGCCTCAGGAAACTGAAGAGATTGGGCTTGTCGACATTGACTCTTGACTAATTTTTATGGATGCACCATAGAAAGCATCCTATCTGGCTGCATCACAGCCTGGAATGGCAACTGCTCGGCCCAAGGCCATAGGAAACTACAGAATGTCGTGAACACAGCCCAGTCAGTTGGTTTGCACAGGGCTAAAGAGCTGGCTTTTAAAGCAGACCAAGGCATGCCAGCAGCACGGTTCAATTCCTGTACCAGCCTCCCAGAACAGGCGCCGGAATGTGACGACTAGGGGCTTTTCACAGTAACTTCATTTGAAGCCTACTTGTGACAATAAGCGATTTTCAATTTCATTTCAGTCCATCACGCAAACATGCCTCCCATCCATTGACTCTGTTGACACCTCCCGCTGCCTTGGGAAAGCGGGCAGCATAATCAAAAAACCCTCCCACCCGGGCTATTCTCTCTTCCAACCTCAACCTACGGGCAGGAGATGCAAAAGTCTGAGAACACACAAAACCAGTTTCTTCTCCGCTGGTACCAGATTCCTGAATGACCCTCCTATGGACTGAACTGATCTCTCCACGCATCTACTATGTAGACTACACTCTGTATGCTTCACCCAATGTCTATATATTTATATAGTGTATTTATCGTATGTTCCAACGATCTGGCTGGACTGTACAACAAAAAATAATAATAATCACAAGTAGCCTTACATTAACATTGCAATGACGTTACTGTGAAAATCCTATAGTCGTCTGTTCGGGTGCACGGAGGGAGAATTCAGTATGTTCAATTCACCTAATATCACGTCTTTTGGGACTTGTGGGAGGAAACCGGAGCACCCGGAGGAAGCCCATGCAGACACGGGAAGAATGTGCAGACTCTGCACAGACAGTGATCCAAGCTGGGAATCAAACCCGGATCCCTGCCGCTGTGAAGCAACAGTGCTAACCACTGTACTACCGTGCCGTCCTTTTCACTCTACTTCGGTACACGTGACAATAAACCTAAATCTAGTCTCATATCCTCCTTTTGTCCACAAGTCTGAAAGATCACCATCTTCAAGTAGCCATCTCATTTCCGTTTAAAATTTATGGAATCGGTTTTCACCATCTCTTTAGGTAGACCATTCCAGAATCGTCAAAGTCGCACACCATCCTCAATTGGAAATATATTGCCATTTCTCCATTGTTGCAGTCAAAATCCTGGCACTCATGACTGAACAGACCTGGTACCTTCACCACGCAGTTTGCAGTGATCCAAAACAGCTCACCTTCATCTTTCAAGGTCAACAAGGGATGGGCAATAAATAGTGGCCTTGTCAGCAATACTACCAATGGCTGTTGGAGGTCAACCATCTCAGTTCCAGGGCTTCACGGCAGGAATTCCTCAAGTGCCCTAGGCCCAACCATCTCCAGCTGCTCCATCAATGACCTTCCTTGCTAAGGTCAGAAGTGGGGACGTTCACTGCTGATTGCACAATGTTCAGCAACATATTTAACTCCCCAGATACTGAAGCAATCCATGTACAAATGCAGCAAGACCTGGACAATACCTAGGTTTGAGCTGACAAATAACATTCACGCCATACAAATGTCAGGCAATGACCATCTCCAACAAGAGAGAATCTAACCATTACCCCATGACATTCAATGGCATTACCTTTGTTCAATCCCCCACTATCAACATCTTGGGGTTATGATTGACTGGGAACTTAAATGGACTAGCCAAGTAGATAGCGTGGCTGTAACAGCAGGTCAGAGGCTAGGAATCCTGCAGCGAGTAACTCACCTCCTCACTTCCCTAAGCTTGTCCACAATCTACAAGGCACAAGTCAGGAATGTGATGAAATACTCTCCAGTTGCCTGTATGAGTACAGCTCCAACAACACTGAAGAAGCTCAATGCCATCCAGGACAAAGCAGACCACTTGATTGGCACTCTAGCCACAAACATTCAATCCCTCCACCACTGATGCACAGTAGCAGTGTATATCATCGACAAGATGACACTGCAGGAAATAACCAAGGCAGCACCTTATCAACTCACAACCGGTACCATCTAGAAGGACACAGGCAGTAAATACCTGGGAACACCACCTCCTGGAATCTCCCCTCCAAGTCATTCATCATCATGACTTGGAAATATATTATCACTCCTTCACTGTCAAATGGGTCAAAATCCTGGAATTCTCACTCTGTAATAGCACTGCAGGTGTACCTACATCTCATGGACACCAGTGGTTCTAGATGGCAGCTCACCACCACCTAATCTCAAGGGCAATTAGGAATTGACAATAAATGCTGGCCTAGCCAGCAAAGCCCACATCCTGGAAATTATTAAAAAGTGAAAAAGACTTCTCATCTCTCCTGCAGATCTATTAGTAACAATTTTAAATCTATGGCCACTGATTTTCTCATTCTACTGCAGCAAAACCTGGCAGCTTGAAAATCTCAACTGGCTCATCTCTCAACCTTCTCTGTTCCAAAGAGGACAGTGTCAACATTTCTTACTCCCCCTCACACCACTTCTGCTGACATTCTAGTAAACCTCTTGGGTACCCTTTCTAAAGATCAGTTAGGATTTTCTCTTTCCAAAGAACATAAATTAAGTTTACGTGCTTCATATAGGATTACAATTTTGCACTTACAATTCCCAGCAACGTGGACATCAATTTTGCTTTGGTCATACGGAGGCAGATGGTTCTATCATGTTTGGAATAGCATTACATACTTCACAGCAGATTACAATTGCCATGGTCTGTACATATACTGTGATGCAGTGCCATAAAAGCATATGGGTATCAGTTTAGGTAGATTCTCAGAACCAATTTCACTTACCCTCCTCCACATTTTTAGACATGATGGCAGGTAACCAAACATCATAAGAAATAGAAGCAGGGTTTGAGGTGAGAGGGGGCTGGAGACGCTGGGTCTTTAAGTATGTTCAAGGCCAAGATAGACAGATTTTTTAATCACCAAGGGAATCAAGGGTTATGGGGATAAGGCAGGAAAATTGAGTTTTATTACATCAGATTAGCCATGATTTCATTGAATGGCGGAGCAGACTTGCTGGACAGCACGGTGGCACTGTGACTAGCACTGCTGCCTCTCAGAGGCAGGGACCCAGGTTCAACTCCAGCCCTGGGTGACCGTCTGTGTGGAATTTGCGCATTCTCCCCGTGTCAGTTTCCAATCTCCCCGTGTCAGTTTCCTTTGGGTGCTCCAGATTCCTCCCACAGTCCAACGATGTGCAGATTAGGTAGATTGGCCATCCTAAATTGCTCCTTCGTGTCCATGGGATGTACGGGTTAAGTGTGTTTACGGGGTTGCAGGGATAGGGTGGGAGCCTGGTTAGGGTGCTCTTTCAGAGGGTCGGTGCAGACTCGGAGGGCCGAATAGCCCCCTACTGTACTGTAGGGATTCTATGATTCATTGACTGAATGGCCTGCTTCTGCTCCTATGTCTTATGGTAGCTGGTACACGAGGAAAATTTTCAATTGAGAGGGATAAGGTGATAGAAATGTTATCTCAATTTAAAATAGACAAGGTGTCAGGGCCAGATACGATGCATCCTAGGGTGCGGAGGGAAATGAGGATGGAAATTGCAGAGGCATTAGTGATAAATGTCTCGTCTTTCTTAGACGCGGGGGTGATGCCAGAGGACTTGAGAACTGTGGATGTTCAAAAAGGGGTGCAAGGATAAACCGGAAAATACAGACCAGTCACTTTGACTTCAGTGGTAGGGAAACTTCCAGAAACTATACGTCGGGAAAAAATTAACAGTCACTTTGACAAGTGCAGGATAATTAAGGAAAGTCAGCAAGGATTAAGTAAGGGAAAATCATGTTTAACTAACTTGGAGTTTTTTGAGGAGGGAACAGAGAAGGCCGATAAGGATGGTGCATATGAATTTTCAAAAGACATTTGATACAATGCCGCACATCAGACTTGTGGGGAAAGCAAACACTTGGATAAGAAATTGGCTGAGTGACATGGAGCAGACTACTGTTTTTCACGATGGAGGAAGGCTGGTAGTGGTGTTTCCTCGGGCTAAGTGTTGGGACTTTTGCTCTTCCTGATATGTATTAATGACATACACTGCAGTGATCAGAGCATGATTTCAAAATTTACAGATGATACGAAGATTGGAAACATTGTCAATTGTGATGAGGATAGTCTTGAACTTTAAGTTGATTCATTTTGGCACAAAGAATATGGAGAGACAATATAAAATAAAAGGGAGAAATGCTAATGGAGGTGCAGGAACAGGAGGGTAAGTCATTGAAGATGGCAGGGCAAGTTGAAAAAGCAGTTAATCCCCACAACCCAAAGATGTGCAGGTCAGGTGGATTGGCCACACTAAATTGCCTTTAATTGGAAAAAAAATAATTGGATACTCTAAATCTATTTTTTTTTAAAGAAAAAGAAAGAGCAGTTAATAAATCATACAGTATATTAGGCTTTATTAATAGAGGCACTGAATACAAGAGTAAGGAGGTCTTGTTGAACTTGTGTAAGACACTAGTTAGGTGCTATTTGAAGTAGTGTGTCCAGTTCGGGGCACCATACATGAGGAAGGATGTGAAGGCATTGGAGAGAGTACAGAAGAAATTCACCAGAATGATTCCACAGCTAAAGAACTGTATCTATGAGGATCGATTGGATAGGTTGGTACTGTTTTCCTTGGAGAAAAGAAGGCTGAGAGGAGACTTGACAGAGGTTTTCAAGGTCTTGAGGGATATGGACAAGATAGTCAGAAATTGTTCCCACTCAAGAGAGTATCAAGAACTAGAGAGAACACATTCAAAATAATTGGCAAAAGGAGTAAGTGATGGGAGGAATTTTGTTTTTACCCAGAGAATGGTTGAAGTCTGGAACAAACTTCCTGAGAGGATGGAGGAGGCATATTCGATCGAGGTATTTGTAAGGGAATTGGATTGCTACCTGAAGAGAAAGAATGTGCAAGGTTACGTGGATAAGGCAAGGGGAGTGGGTGGAAGTAGAATGATCTTTCAGAGAGCCGGTGCAGACTTGTTAAAGCCGAATGGACTCTTTCTGTATTATCAAGTTTCCGTGATTCAGCTCCATGAACTTCCTCTGGCATTCAATAGGACTATGGCTGATCTGGTTGTGGCCTCATCTCCAATAACGCTGAACTCCCAAAAATATGTCTAACTCAGTCGTGAATATATTCGCTGGCCCAACACTGCTCTCTCCGGAAGAGAGTTCCAAAGTCTAACGACCCTCAAGAGAAGAAAAATCTGTATTAATGGGAGACCTTTTATTTTTAAACTGTGTCACCTAGTTCGAGACACACAACCAGGGGAAACATCCTCTCTGCATCCATCCTGTCAAGTCCCCTCAGGAAATTTTATATTTCCATCAGATCACCTTCCATATTTTTAAATTCTTTAACCTGTTCAACCTTCTCTCAAAACAACCCTTTCATCCCAGGAATCAGCCAAGTGAACCTTCCCTGAACTGCTTCCAATGCAACAAATCCTTCGTTAAGCAAGGAAACCAAAACTGTACACAGTACCCCAGATGGCTCTCTCACTAAGGCCCTATACAACTGTAGTAACACTTCCGTATTTTTATACTCATTTCCCCTTGCAATAAGCACCAACGTTTCAGGGCGGCAGAGGCTAGCACTGCTGCTTCTCAGCACCAGGGACCCAGGTTCAATCCCAGCCTTGGTCACTGTTTGTGTAGGGTTTGTACACTCTCCACGTGGGTTTCCTCCAGGTGTTCTGGTTTCCTCCCAGTTCAAAGATGTGCAGGTTAGGTGGACTGGCCATGCTAAATTGCCTCTTAGTGTCCAAAAGGTTAGATGGGTTTAAAGGGTTATAGGGTGGGGGTGTGAGCCTAAGTAGGGTGCTCTTTCAGAGGGTCGGTGCAGACTCGATGGGCTGTATGGCCTCCTTCTGCACTGCAATGATTCTATGATTGTGTAACTCCCATTTGCTGTCTCAATCCTGTTATATTGTCCGAGTTTACCCGAACAGGCACCAGAATGTGGCGACTAGGGGACTTTCACAATTAACTTCTTTGCCGTGTTAATGTAAGCCTACTTGCGACACCAATAAAGATTATAAATAAGTTATTGCAAAGTATGCTATAGCAGAAGTTGACTTTCCCCATTGCCTCTACTTGTGAACCCCTAAAACAAGCTGTTAATTGTTTCCAGAATGTTCTGAATCACAACTGCCGCATGATTATTCACCAAACTGTCCATATCTTTCAGTCCAATTAAAAGATAACTGGGGGTGTGTGCAAAGCTAAAAGGCTCAGAGAAAAGAAAAATGTCACAATAAGAAATCAAAGGAATAGTGATGGTATGACAAAGAAACTGGTTAAGGAGCAGAAAGCGGAGACTAGCTTTATTTTGTAACCCGACCGGAGACCACGGGATCTACAACATCAGAATTCCCGTGACGTCTCCAGATAAGGGGGCAGAGCTAAATCCTTAAGCAAGGGTTCCATGGGACATAAATACCCTGGCCCAAGTGTGGGCTTGGCGCGAGTGATCCATCGGAGAGTAGGAGTCGTATCTAGTAGGTTAATAAATGTTGAGTTTTAACAGTCATTGTTTTTGTGGGTTCGCTCGCCTGGAATTTACACTGGCGACAAGGGTGAAGTGGAGCTGCAGGGGACGCCATTTCCTCCTGACCCAGCCCACCTCAACAAGGCCTCAAGAGGCTTCCCACCTGGCTTCATGTCTGCCACTCATTGGGAAACAGGAGGTGTTCGACACTGAGACGGGTAACTGGCCCCAATTTGTTGAGCGGATGTGTTATTTCTTTTGGCTTAATGCCATTGTGGGCACACAAGGCAAACAGTGACATTCCTAGGGCGACAGGCCTGGCGTAGAGTACCCACCTTGCCCCAGGCTGCAGTTCAGGACTCCCGCCACTAGGGTGCGCACCCCTAGAGGCCCAGACCAGCATCAGGGTTTTCCTGACGAGAGACGCTAACGTTCCCCCCCCCCCTCCCCTCCAACCAGAGACGCCCATCCGGCAGGACAGATGCACCGGTACCCAGAGAAACTGATGAGAACGCCCTGGCAGGAAAGCCCGCTCAACCACTGCCTCAATTCCGATGAACATCCCTGGGGACGGGCCATTTTGTGGAGGAGCAAGCGGATGGCAACCAGCACCTCCACTGTATATTGGCGCCACGAGTGGCACCTATTCAGGTCACGATCTGGACCAATAGTTTTCTAGATGGAGCTAGATACAGGGGCGCGTGGTCTCCGTAGTCAGCTGCAACACGCATGACCTCAGGCATTCGCAGTTTGGTCTTGCGAGACATGGATGCGAGGTTGGCGACGTACAAGGGGGAGCCATAATAATATTAATCTTTATTCGTGTCACAAGTAGGCTTACATTAACACTGAAATGAAGTTACTGTGAAAATCCCCTAGTCGCCACACTCCAGCGCCTGTTCGGGTAGGCAGAGGGAGAATTCAAAATGTCTAATTCACCTAACAAGTACGTCTTTTGGGACTTGTGGGAGGAAACCGGGATAGATACGGACATCAAAACATTGACAAACCAATGTGCGTGGTGCCAGGAGCACCAGAAGCTTGCCGCTGCAGCTCCACTCACTCTGCCCATGGTAGCGGCTTGGCCGATTGTGGCCCCGACTCCACGTGGATTTCACGAGACCTTCCCAAGGAGCCATGAATTTACTTATCGTAGATGCCCATTCGAAGTGGATGGAGGTTCACCACAAGTCTACGATTGAGAAGCTCCGACAAACTTTCAGAACTCATGGGTTTCCTAAGGCGTTAGTGTCAGACAACGACACAGCTTTCACGAGATTGTAATTCGGCGCTTTCATAAAGATGAACGGGGTCCACCATGTAAGGACTATGCCTTACCACCATCCTCTAATGGATTGGCTGAATGTGCGGTACAGACTTTTTTTTTCAGGAATGCGGAAGCAGACCTCTAGTCCCCCGGAGACGGCCAGGCCCATATCCTCTTCTATTACTGCACCATCACCTCACGCCACTACCGGGGTAGCACCTTCGGAGTTGTTAAACAGCCGCTGGCTGTGCACACAATTGAGCCTCATCCTGCCAGACATTGGAAAGAAGGGCCATGGCCAGCAGGAACACTGAAACACATCAACCCAGGCCACTGGGGGAATTCTCTGTGGGCGGCGCAGTATTTTTCTGGAATTTGTGCGGATCCAGGGGGCTGGTGGTGTGGCGATCGGACCCGATTTCGTGATTCGGTAAACGTGCAGGGAAAGGAATCGAAAAAGCATGCGGACCACCTCCACAGCAGTGCCCTAGAGGTCCTCGAGGGAAAGCCAAAGGCCCGACGTCCAATTGTGGCTCTTCTCCAGTGCAGCCACCGTTGACACCCAATGAGGCGGACCAGCCCCTCGGTCTGGAGATGCGGGATGTTGACTCATTCAGACATGTTGACCTTGCCAACTGAGGTCGCAACGGATCCGGTGGAGGCCGCCAACCCCCACACGGTGGACCCACTCAGGTGTTCGGCCCAAAAACGGCATTCCCAGGTCCGTTACACCCCACCATGCGCTTGAGGAACAGCCTCATGTGAAGAACATTTCCCCCTCCAGGCATCAAAATGGACGACCTATCGGACCTGGAAAGGGGGGGGGGGGGGGGGGGGGGGGGAGAGAGAGTGCTGTTATAACCTGACCGGAGGCCACATCAGAATCCCCGTGGCCTCACATGAATATGATCTCCCCAGATGAGGGAGCGGATCGCAAGAATTCCATGGGACATAAATTCCACGGCCCAGGTGTGGGCCGGGCACAGATGACCTTTCACGGAGTAGGCGTTGTATCCAGTAGGTTAAATAAATATTGAGTTCTCGAACAGTCGTCACTCGCCTGGAGCTTTACTTTGAAAGTTGCTTTTCAGACTAGAGGGAAGTATACAACGGTGTTCCACAGTGGGTGGTATGAGACCCACTGCTCTTTGAAAAATATTGATGGCCTGGATCTGGGTGTACATGGCACAATTTCAAAGTTTGTGGATGACGTGAAATTCAAATGGAAGAGGATCGTAATAGACCGCAGGATGTCATAGACAGGCTGGTCAAAAGAGCAGACTCACGACAAATTAAATTTAATGAAGAAAATTCTGAAGCGAAAAGAACAATAAGAACCAGCATTAACTAAATGGCACAATCTTGATGGAGGTGAGGGACAGGATTGGAGGCCGGGGGTACATACACACAAATCCTTGAAGGTATCAGTACAGATGAGAAGGCTCTTAATAAAGCATATGGAACCATCAGCTTTAGTAAGAGACAGAATACAAAACGCAACAATGCTACGCTAAAACTTTTAAAAATAAATATTGGTTGGGCCTCAGCTGAACTCACAGTGTTCAATTCTGAGGCTTCGATTCCATTTCTCTCTCCACAGCTGCTGCCAAACCCGAGTATCTCCAGAATTTTCTGTTTCATTCTGCATTTCAGATTTCCAGTATACACTATAATTTGTTTTTAAGAGAAGCTGGGATGGTTCTCCTCAGAGCAGAGGGGGTCAAGGGCAGCACGGTAGCCTAGTAGGGCAGCACGGTAGCATAGTGGTTAGCACAATTGCTTCACAGCTCCAGGGTTCCAGGTTCGATTCCCAGCTTGGGTCACTGTCTTTGTACACGTTCTCCTCGGGTGTGCCTGAGATTCCGCCGGGTGCTCCGGTTTCCTCCCACAGTCCAAAGATGTGCAGGTTAGGTGGATTGGCCATGCTAAATTTCCCTTAGTGTCCAAAATTGCCCTTCGTGTTGGGTGGGGTTACTGGGTTATGGGGATAGGGTGGAAGTGTGGGCTTGGGTAGGGTGCTCTTTCCAAGAGCCGGTGCAGACTCGATAGTCCGAATGGCCTCCTTCTGCACTGTAAATTCTATGTAATTCTAAGATTTGAAAGAGATTTTAAAAAAAAGAGATGGGCAAAATCACAAAAGGTTTTGATAGAGTAATTAAGGAGAAACTGTTTCCAATGACAGAAGGGCTTGCAATGAGATGACAGATTTAAGGTGTTTGGCAAACGAATCAGAGGCAGTGAGAAAAGTATTATTTCCACAGAAATGTGTGGTGATCTGGAATCACCACATAGGCTAGTGGTAGCTAGCAGGTTCAGTGGGCTAGTGAAAGCAGATTCAATAGCAGCTTTCAAAGGGAGTTAGATAAATATTTTAAGCAGAACAATCCACAGGGCTCTGGGAAAGAGGAAGGGAGATCTACCAAAGAGCAAGCACAGGCACAATGGACCAAATAGCCCTTTTTTGAGCTGTATAATCTGTGATTCGAAGCTACACTGCTGCTGTTATATTGTAATTAGCAAATGAATAGCGTCTTGTACCAATATTTCATCACACACAGACATCTAAAGAGCAGCCGTTGTATATTTTTTAAATTTTTCCAATTAAGGCGTAATTTAGCGTGGCCAATCCACCTGCCCTGCTGTGGGTTGTGGGGGTGAGACCCACGCCCACAAGGGGAGAATGTGCAAACTCCACATGGACAGTGACCCGGGTTCGATCCCGATCCTCTGCTCCATGAGACAGCAGTGCTAATCATTGCACCACCGTGACACTCCCTGCAGTTGTACTTTTAAGGGAGCTTGTAAATTCATATCCTACAAGAATATCTTAATTCAAAGCTGGTTTGCAAAGCTCACACTTTCACTGCTGAGCAGTGAATGACTGCTTAAGGGCTGTTCCAACTACACGAGTCACATCAGAATGTTTCCCACAACCTTAGTTTTTCAATTGCTCACACTTTTTAAATGTTTTAAAAAGAAACTACATTTAGAACTATGCAGGCAACATTTGCACCACATTAGCACCAAGCAATAACGATCATAAACAAGTTCCATCTGCCTCAGTAAGAGTCTGCTGTGTGCCCGGTTTCACGGAGACATGGCTCACCCTGCCTCACCGGACTGTGCCATACAACCGGACGGTTTCTCAATGCACCGGATAGGCTGCAAGACGACATCGAGTAAAGCGAAGGGGTTTGACTCCTCATCAACTCCTCCTGGTGCTGGGGCGTGGCGACCCTGGGGAACTACTGCTCCCCGGACCTGGAATACCTGATGGCAAAGTGCCGCCCATACAACCTTCCACGGGAGTTTACTTCTGCCAACATCATGGCAGTCTACATCCCATCCCAGGAGAAAGTGAAGTGAAGAAGGTGCTTGATGAATTGTTCACCGCTATAGGTAACAGTGAAACAGAATATCTGGCGGTCTTGTTCATCGTGGCCAGGGACTTCAACCAGGCCAACCACAAGAGTGAACTGTCAAAATTCTACCAACACATCACCTGCCCCACCAAGGGCGGCAACATTCTTGACCAATGCTGCGCAAACATCAAGGGCACCTACCGATCCGTCCCCCGATTGCACTTCGGAAAAACCTGGCCATAAGGCGGTGCTTCTTCTCCTAGAATACTAGCAGAAACTTAAGTGGGATAATCCGGTTAACAAGGTCGGGCAATGCTGGTCCGAGGCAACTGAAGAGCTCCTACACGACTGCTTGGAGTCAGTGGAATGGTCCATATTCAAGAACTCAACGGCCAACCTAAACGAGTATGCCACCAGTGTCACAGACTTAATCACATGGGTAGCACAATGGTTAGCACTGTTGCTTCACAGCACCAGGGTCCCAGGTTCGATTCCCAGCTTGGGTCACTGTGTGTGAAGTCTGCGTGTTCTCCCAGTGTCTGCCTGGGTTTCCTCCCACAAGTCCCCAAAGGTGTGCTGTTAGGTAAATTAAATAATTCGGACATTCGTGCACTCAGATCCTGCACTGACCAACTGGCGGGTGCATTCGCGAACATCTTCAACCTCTCACTACTCCGTTCCGAGGTTCCCACCTGCTTCAAGAATACCACCATCATACTGGTGCCAAGCAGAACCAGGCAATGTGCCTCAACGACGACTGTCCAGTGGCACCGACTTCAGACGTAATGAAGTGCTTTGAGAGGTTGGTCATGAGACACATCAACTCCATACTCCCAGACTGCCTTGATCCACTACAATTTGCATACTGCCACAACCGGTTCACAGCAGACGCCATCTCCCTGGCCCTACACTAATCCCTGGAGCATCTCGACAACAAGGATTCCTACGTCAGACTCCTATTCATTGACATCTTCAACACCATAATCCCAGTCAAGCTCATATCAAGGCTCCAAAACCTAGGACTTGGCTCCTCCCGCTGCAACTGGATCCTCAACTTCCTGACCCATAGACCACAAACAACAACACCTCCTCCACGATAGTCCTCAATAATGGGGCCCTGCAAGGCTGCGTACATAGCCCTACTATGCTCTCTATACACACATGATTGTGTGGCAAAATATGGCTCCAACTCCATCACAAGTTTGCTGATGACATGACGGTAGTGGGTTGAATTTCGAACAACGGTGAGTCAGAATACAGGAGGGAGGTACAGAACCTAGTGGCGTGGTGTAACGACAACAATCTTCCCCTCAACGTCAGTAAAACTAACGTCATTGACCTCAGGAAGTGAAGTATAGTACACGCCCCTGTCTACGTCAATGGTGCCGAGGTGGAGATGGTTGACAGCTTCAAATTACTAGGTGTGCACATCACCAACAATCTGTCCTGGTCCACCCATGTCGAGGCTACGACCAAGAAAGCACAACAGCACCTATACTTCCTCAGAAAACTAAGGAAATTCAGCATGTCCACATTGACTCCTACCAATTTTTACTGATGCACCGTAGAAAGCATCCTGGAAAATGTCAGCAAGTCTGGCAGCATCTGTAGGGAGAGAAAAAGGAGCTAATGTTTCGAGTCCGATGACTCTTTGTCAAAGCGCTTTGACAAAGAGTCATCGGACTCGAAACGTTAGCTCCTTTTTCTCTCCCTACAGATGCTGCCAGACTTGCTGACATTTTCCAGCATTTTCTCTTTCGTTTCAGATTCCAGCATCCGCAGTCATTTGCTTTTATATAGAAAGCATCCTATCTGGCTACATCACAGCCTGGTATGGCAACTGCTCGGCCCAAGACCGTAAGAAATAACAGAGAGTCATGAGCACAGCCCAGTCCATCACGCTAACCCGCCTCCCATCCATTTACTCAGTCTGCACCTCCAGCTGCCTTTGGAAAGCGGGCAGCATAATCAAAGACCCCTCCCACCCGGATTATTCTCTCTTCCAACCTCAACCTTCGGGCAGGAGATGCAAAAGTCTGAGAACACGTACAACAGGTTCAAAAACAGCTTCTTCCCTGCTGTTACCACACTCCTGAGTGACCCTCTGTTGGACTGAACTGATCTCTTCACACAACTTCTCTACTGAATAGTACTCCATATGCTTCATCCGATGCCTGGGTCTGTGTACTTACATTGTGTATTTATCGTATGTCCTATCTTTTTTCATGTATGGAATGATCTGTCTGGACTGTACGCAGAATACTTTTCAATGTACCTCAGTACACGTGACAATAAATCAAATCCAATTCCTTTGACCTTTTAATGGCACCAACATCACAAAATCTCCTACCATCAATAGCGAGTTAACCGCTGGCCAAAAATGTAACTGTACCAAACATATCAATGTGACTATAAGAGTAGGGAAGACGATGATTCTGGCTCATTCAAACATTTTTTCGCAGTCAATGTTCCGTTATTTTTATTAGCATGCAGTTTATGACCTCTGTAAATTGTTTTACATGGTCATGCACACATGGTAATTTAAGATAGCTGATTTAGGCGCAGCCTTCACACTGACTTGCTGCACCGTTTAGAGGGAACATTTCTGGCAGCTACAAAGCTCAAGTCAGGCGTGTGATAAAGTTCTCACCACTGGCTTAGCTAGGTGAAGACACAGTGAAAAGCAGTCAAAATCATCCAGCACAAGGCTAAATATCTACCCACCACAACTGGCACACTATGGCTACAGTATAGACAGGAATTTACCTACTTTACTTGCATCGCACTTCAAGCCGTATGACCTCTATCACGAGAAGAACAAGAATAAAAAGCTCACAAGAACACCAAGACCTCCAACTTCCCTTCAGGTCTCACACCACTCCTGGCTTGGACATTTGATAGAACTCTTCCTTCATTGTCACTGGATAAAAGTAGTGGAATTTTCAATCGAACACAATTCGGAGTGCACCACCACCAGCAAGTCAAGAAGACCCACTTCCAACATCTCAAGGCAACGAGAGATGAATATTAGCTGCAGTTTGACCAGCTGCACCCACAAACAGAAAACCAATGCACGTAATGTGGGGGACACCTTTCCCCATTGTCATCAAAACATTTCAACTGGTTACTGTTGACAATCACTTTGAGCATTCACAAAGAATGTGTTACATTCAGAGTTTTCTATTTACTTTTTTTTTTTAAGGATGCTGCAAAGCAAATCGCCATGGTCAATACGTTTTTCATTTTTGTTTGGAGCAGAATGTTTCTTAAACAACATGGCACTCCGATCCTCACAAATGAGAGAACTACAATATGCACACAACTTCTGCTCCGTTCATGTAGATCCCCTACTTCTTATTAACTAAGAACACAAAAGTAAAAGTTTTATTCCCAATTTAACCTAGATTCAATGTTGATTTAAGTGATTGGTAGAAGGGTTCGAAGGGAGATGAGGAAAACCTTCTGCACCCAGAAGATAGGAGGAGTCTGGAACTCACTGCCTGAAAGGGTAATGGAGGCAGAAACACTCAACCCAATTAAAAGATGCCTGCATATGCACCTGAAGTCCCATAACCTGCAGGACCATGAACCAAATGCAGCCAAGTGGGATTAGGCTGGGTGGCTCCCTTTTCAGCCGGCACAGACACAATGGGCCAAGTGGGCTCTTTCTGTGCTGTAAACGTTCTATGATTCTAACCTGCCAACTTCAACTCATGCCGCGAAAGAAAAAAAAACTTAACAGCTTTGAATTTTTTTTTAAATAAAAAGCTTCTTACCTATATAAGCAGTCCATGTAATCAGCGCCCTTACTGTATTCTTCCCAATATTTATGGTACATGGTCAAAATCTTTTCTTCAGAATCCAGAACTTTCTGTAAATAAAAGTACATCGATAACATATCATTTTGAAGGACAAAAATATTTGCTAAATCATAGGAACTCGATGAACTCGATTGGCAGGGGTCAATATTTTGGTCCATGGCAACTTTATTCAAAATCAAACATTTCTATGGAGATTTTATTTGGATACTGTGTGGGAAATTGCGCAGCAGACAAAAAAAGTTGTACAAAATTACTTCGGCTATATTCCTATCTTTATTTAGCTTGAAGTCGCTTTGTTGGATATTTCTTCTCTAAAACAGTCATGCTTTTGGAACAAGGGAACTTAGTTTCTTTACTCTACTTCTGCGAAGGTTGGATGATCTGTGAAACATCTCTCGCTATCTGTCTGATGCTCTTGGGTTTTAGAGGAAAGTGAAGCAGATGGTATCTCCCATCCAAGTGGTCTACCAATGCATAGTTTATTGGTGCAAGGAGTTGAAAGTATATTGTGGATATCCACTGCAACTTAAAGTCATGATGTCATATAATTCTGGAGTTTTTAAACCGTTGCAGAATTGCCCACTCCATTGCCAACTCACCTGCTTAGATGGGATTTTGGTGAATGCAGCGTAGGATTTAGGTCAAAAGTCACAAGAAATTCACTAAGGATTTCAGAAGAAACTTCTTTATCCAGAGTGGTGAGAACATGGATTTAATTACCTTGGGCAGTGACTGAAGCAAAAAAACTAGTCAAGCATACAAGGAAATATGTTGATCTTGTTTTAGAGATCATTTAGGGAGCAATAGTTAACAATTTTCACATGGCATGCATGGGAAACACAATATCAGGAATATGTTTGAGCATAGCTATTGGAAACACATCAGGTAGCCAATAGTGCTCATGACTACAGTGCAAAATGGTGTATAAAAGATGGCGCCAGAGCGTGGCAACTCTCTGCGTGTTCTCTCCCACAGATCCTCTTCCTACATCTCTTATAACCACACTAACTTTTTGAAATTTAATTCTAACACTACACTATGTATGTCCTATGTTAGAGCATCCAATTATTTTTTTTCCCAATTCAGGGGCAATTTATCGTGGCCAATCCATCTACCCTGCACATCTTTTTGGGTTGCGGAGGTTGAACCCACGCAGACACGGGGAGAATGTGCAAACTCCACATGGACAGTGACCCAGGGCCGGGATCGAACCCAGGTCCTCGGCGCCGTGAGGCAGCAATGCTAACCACTGCGCCATCGTGCCGCCCTGCAGAACAGTATTTTTCACTGTACCGTGGTGCACGTGACAATAAATCAAATCCAATCCAAATTTAAGCCCAGTTGCTCAGGCAGTGGCATAAAACTATCATCTAGTTAGAGCAGAGAAGCTTAATTTTGTAAGGAACGGGAGGCTGCTGGAATCTGTGGTTACCTCTAGGCATGCTGGTTTGGTCTGGCTGACAGAAACTCTTATTCCAGAGGGAGTGAAGAGTTACAGATCTCCTGTCTGTCACCGCATCAATCAGGGCTTATTATGATCCCAGATGAGACCCCACAGTTGCGAAGATATGGACAGAAATCCCAACATTTTATTTTAATTTTGTACGGCTCTGAGGGAAGGATACTTTTCTCCAGGAGTGATTCCACGCACAAATAGGCATATGGTGTATTAAAACAAACTTTACTACGAACACAGCATTGCTAACTTCAATCTTATAAAAACAATAGCTTAGTTACCAGTTAAACAATGCTTAATACATGAAACAATCCCAACTGCTATTTTTATCTCCACTCAAACAAACCCATCTTGGGTCACAATCCACTTTTAAGTACAGTTAGCAGACTCAGGAATGCATATTGTAAACAATGTATTGGATAAACTACAATGAGAAAGAGATCACCCAGGAACCAGCTGCAGATTGTTGCTCGAGTCAAACTACTGGTTAACCTGCCAGCCTTTCCAGAAACTGCTGTTCTAGTCATAGGCAAAATCTTTTTACCTAAACTGCTTTGAGCAAACATAGGAACAGGGGTAGGCCGATCAGCCCCTCGAGCCTGTCCTGCCATTTAATGAGATTATGGTTGATCTGTGGCCTAACTCTATTTACCTGCCTTTGGCTCATATCCCGCAATATATTCGCTCAACAAAAATCAATCGATCTCAGATTTTAAATGACCTATTCTAGCTTCAAAAGCTGCTGGTCTGCCCACAGTCAAATCCTTAACTGACTGTTTCTCCAGAAACTGCTAGTCTGCTCACAGACAGATCTTTAACTGAACTGTGTTGAGAGCACAGCCTCTTGTCTATTCACAAGCAAATCTAAAATTAAACTGAAACTTTCAACACCTGACTGCTCCAGCCCCTGGCTCCTCCCATTCACTACATCATCTTACTAAAGCTAAACCCAATGCCACTAACTATCTATTCCTTCGGGACCCTCTTAATATAAACAAAAGTCCATTAGCCCCAACGTTAGCAAACAATATCCATGGCTGGAAGGTCTTATGATCTTACTTTTACGATGCTTTAATTGCACCTGTCTTCAAAACGGATTTTTAAAAACATGACTGCTGCAGTCACATACTACCCCAGGCTTTCAACTCTTACTGCACCAACGACATATAATACAATATATCTGAAATTCCATTATTCATCACAGACTTCAAATGAGGCATCAGAAATAATGGGGGGGGGCATTGAGGAACGTTTCTCAAACCAATGCTAGTTCTCTGCTCTCCCTGTTCCAAAGGCAGCAAACATGAGCATTAATGGTTCCAAGCTGCCTTTTAAGTTATCCCTCCGTGCTCATCTCCTGCCCGTGCCCTGTGCCCCTAATTGGAAGCTGAACTTGGCTGCAGGCCAATTAGTGGCTGAGGCTTTGAAAATTGCATTGTGTTCCGAAGTGGAGACAGTGCGAGGTCAGGATTCGGAAATGTTCTAGGTGTTGAGTTCCCGAACCCAGAATGAAAATTTGGCCCTTAATCCTTTCTTGCTCTGCACTTCATGTACAGTGTACAGCCATTTAAAAGTATGCAGTAAAAATCATTAAAACGAAGATATACCTTGTACAAATGTTGGACGTGATTTTCCAGAAAAATTTTTGTTTCAGTGTAGAGTCGTTCACCCAGAGGTTCTGGGTAGGCAACACACAAAGCATAAATGTCTCTGAATAAAGTATTAAGGGCCTTCTTTGTAAACAGTGAGGGGAAAATAGTTCACAATACAGGTTTTAAGAAAACATCAAAAGTAAATCTACGAATCATTGAGACAGAAGCTAAAATAATTGCAACTGTGTGACGCAAACTGACACATCCCAAAACTGCAAACTTGCCCAAGCAAAGAGCCTGTATACAAAAGGTACATGAAAATAAACAATTTTTATAGCTTGTCTATATTTGAGTCAGTATAGTATTTTCACAACTTATTTAGCGACTGAGTTACAACTATGTATGGTTAGCTGATATACGCCAATTAGCTATTTGCACTGGTAATCTCTCCTCACACTATGTACAATATTTTCATATTACAAGCAAATGTATGAGCTGTGCTAACTAAATTCCCGCCAATACACTCAAGGAAATAATCTTACTTTAAATCAAATGGATCATGACCTGATCTGTTCACGACTTTGATTGATACACACTATTATTTTTCACAGATTGGGCGGCACAGTGGTTAGCACTGCTGCCTCACAGCACCGAGGACCCGGGTTCAATTGCGGCCTCGGGTGACTGTGTGGAGTTTGCGCTTTCTCCCCGTGGCTGCATGGGTTTCCTCCGGATGCTCCGGTTTCCTCCCACACCCCAAAGATGTGCAGGTTTGGTGGAATTGACCTTGCTAAATTGCCCCTTAGTGTCCAACGGTTAGGTGGGGTTATGGGAATAGAGTGAAGGTGTGGGCTTCAGCAGGGTGCTCATTTCAAGGGCTGGTGCAGACTCAATGGGCCTAATATCATAGAATCATAGAATTTACAGTGCAGAAGGAGGCCATTCGGCCCATCGAGTCTGCACCGGCTCTTGGAAAGAGCACCCTACCCAAGGTCTACACCTCCACCTTATCCCCATAACCCAGTAACCCCACCCAACACTAAGGGCAATTTTGGACACTATGGGCAATTTAGCATGGCCAATCCACCTAACCCGCACATCTTTGGACTGTGGGAGGAAACCGGAGCACCCGGAGGAAACCCACGCACACACGGGGAGGATGTGCAGATTCCACACAGACAGTGACCCAAGCCGGAATCGAACCTGAGACCCTGGAGCTGTGAAGCATTTATGCTATCCACAATGCTACCGTAGAATATAAATTCTACGATTCTATGATTTTATAACCCGGGTTCGATCTTGTCCCTGGGTCACTGTCCATGTGGAGTTTTCACATTCTCCCAGTGTCTGAGTGGGTCTCACCCCCACAACCTAAAGATGTGCAGGATAGGTGGATTGACCGTGCCCAAATTGCCCTTTAATTGGGGGGGAAAAAAGAATTGGGCACTTCAAATTTTTTAAAAACTTTTTTTGTCACAGATTGTTTTAAACATGAAGTAGCATTAGGAGTGTACTAATTATAATGACGACCATATACAGTATTGCCATAGAATATTCATGTAAATCCCATGTCACATTTCTTTCATCTTGTTTTGTTTTCCTTCATCACAAATACTGCTGGGCTTTCAACTGTTGTTTAGGGATACTGTGTATTCTGTTTTCAAATTTAGCATCAAAAAGGGGCTTGCTGCTTCTTTCACCACTTTTCTTTCATACAATCCACGCAAAATAGACTGTGAAAAAAGTAGGACTAATTGCTCAGCAAATACATATATTTCAACAGTAAAGATATTATTGATGCATGCATTCTCAATTCAAAGCAGAAAATAAGAATGCAACTTTATAAAACATAGGCATTAGTTTCCTACTGGTCTACTCCTGCTCCTAACTTGTATATCCATAGATACCTATTGACATCATGTCTTATCTCATGGGGCACAGCAACACAACTAAGTAGGCAGCCATTCAATGAGGTCATGGCTGTTTTGCAAAACTCAATTTACCTGCCTTTGCCCCATTTCCCGGAATATCTTTGATTGACAAAAATCTATCAATCTTAGTTTTAAAAAGCATTAATTGCTGTTTGTACAGCAGAGTTCCAGCCTTCTACCATCATGTGTGACCATGTGTGATTAAGCGTTCCCTAATTTCATTACTGAAAAGGGCAGCTCTAACTTTCCAATGACACTCCCAGACCTACTCTCTTCAACTTGCAGAAATAGTTTCTCCCAATCTACCTCATCTGTTACCCTTAAAATCAGGAAAACTTAAATGAAATCACCCCTTAACCTGATAAACACAATGGCAAACAACCCTGGTTTGCTTAATTTCTCCTCATTGTTTAGCCCTTGGAATCATGGTGTCAGTCCAGTAAATCTGTGCTGCGCTTCCTCCAAGACCAATATGTTCTTCCGAAGGTGTCGCGTCCAGAATTGTTTGCAATGCTCCAGGGCTTTGGATAGCTGGAGCATAACTTCTACCCTGTTGTATTCCATTACCCTGAATATAAAGTGCAGCATTCCATGAGCCTTTTTAATTCATTTCTGTTAATGATAAAACCTCACATTTGCCAACAGAAAAATCCATTTGCCTCCTTTGTAGCTTTATGCTTATCTAGGCTGTTTACAACATCACCTTTGTGTCAGCACAAATTTTGATATGTGATTTCCTATTGAATCATCTGCAATAATAATAATAATAATCTTAGTAGTGGCACACGTAGGCTTACATTAACACTGCAATGAAGTTACTGCGAAAATCCCCTACTCGCCACACTACAACACCTGTTCTGGCACACAGAGAATTCAGAATGTCCAATTCACCTAACAAGCACGTCTTTCGGGACTTGTGGGAGGAAACTGGAGCACCCGTGGGAAATCCACTCAGACAAGAGCAGAACGTGCAGATTCCACACAGACAGTGACCCAAGCCAGGAATCGAACCCGGGTCCCTGGCGCTGTGAAGCAACAGTGCTAGCCACTGTGCTATCATAGAACATAGAAAATACAGCACAGAACAGGCCCTTCGGCCCACGATGTTGTGCCGAACTTTAGTCCCAGATTAAGAACACATTAATCGACACCCCATCATTCTACCGTAATCCATGTACCTATCCAATAGCCGCTTAAAGGTCCCTAATGTTTCCGACTCAACTATTTCCACAGGCAGTGCATTCCATGCCCCCAATACTCTCTGGGTAAAGAACCTACCGCTAACATCCCCCCTATATCTTCCACCATTCACCTTAAATTTATGTCCCCTTGTAATGGTTTGTTCTACCCGGGGAAAAAGTCTCTGACTGTCTACTCTATCTATTCCCCTGATCATCTTATAAACCTCTATCATGTCTCCCCTCATCCTTCTCCGTTCTAATGAGAAAAGGCCTAGCAACCTCAACCTTTCCTCGTAAGACCTACTCTCCATTCCAGGCAACATCCTGGTAAATCTCCTTTGCACCTTTTGCAAAGCTTCCACATCCTTCCTAAAATGAGGCGACCAGAACTGTACACAGTACTCCAAATGTGGCCTTACCAAGGTTTTGTACAGCTGCATCATCACCTCATGGCTCTCAAATTCAATCCCTCTGCTAATGAACGCTAGAACACCATAGGCCTTCTTCACAGCTCTATCCACTTGAGTGGCAACTTTCAAAGATCTATGAACATAGACCCAAGATCTCTCTGCTCCTCCACATTGCCAAGAAGCCTACCATTAACCCTGTATTCCGCATTCATATTTGTCCGTCCAAAATGGACAACCTCACACTTTTCAGGGTTAAACTCCATCTGCCACATCTCAGCCCAGCTCTGCATCCTATCTGTGTCTCTTTGCAGCCGGCAACAGCCCTCCTCACTATCCACAACTCCACCAATCTTCGTATTGTCTGCAAATTTACTGACCCACCCTTCAACTCCCTCATCCAAGCCATCAATGAAAATCACAAATAGCAGAGGACCCAGAACTGATCCCTGCAGTACGCCACTGGTAACTGGGCTCCAGGCTGAATATTTGCCATCCACCACCACTCGCTGACTTCTATCGGTTAGCCAGTTCGTTATCCAACTGGCTAGATTTACCACTATCCCATGCCTCCTTACTTTCTGCATAAGCCTATCATGGGGAACCTTATCAAATGCATCACTAAAATCCATGTACACGACATCCACTGCTTTACCTTCATCCACGTGCTTGGTCACCTCCTCAAAGAAATCAATAAGACTTGTGAGGCAAGACCTACCCCTCAGCACGGTAGCATTGTGGATAGCACAATTGCTTCACAGCTCTAGGGTCCCAGGTTCGATTCCGGCTTGGGTCACTGTCTGTGCGGAGTCTGCACATCCTCCCCGTGTGTGTGTGGGTTTCCTCCGGATGCTCCGGTTTCCTCCCACAGTCCAAAGATGTGCAGGTTAGGTGGATTGGCCATGATAAATTGCCCTGAGTGACCAAAATTGCCCTTAGTGTTGGGTGGGGTTGCTGGGTTATGGGGATAGGGTGGAGGTGTTGACCTTGGGTAGGGTGCTCTTTCCAAGAGCCGGTGCGGACTCGATGGGCCGAATGGCCTCCTTCTCCACTGTAAATTCTATGGTAATCTATGAAATCCGTGCTGACTATCCCTAATCAAGCAGTGTTTTTCCAGATGGTGAGAAATCCTATCCCTCGGTACCCTTTCCATTACTTTGCCTACCACCGAAGTAAGACTAACTGGCCTGTAATTCCCAGGGTTATCCAGAGTCCCTTTTTTGAATAGGGGCACGACATTCGCCACTCTCCAATCCCCTGGTACCACCTCTGTTGACAGTGAGGACGAAAAGATCATTGCCAACGGCTCTGCAATTTCATCTCTTGCTTCCCATAGAATCCTTGGATATATCCCATCAGGCCCGGGGGACTTGTCTATCCTCAAGTTTTTCAAAATGCCCAACACATCTTCCTTCCTAACAAGTATCTCCGCGAGCTTACTAGTCTGTTTCATGCTGTCCTCTCCAACAATAAGGCCCCTCTCATTCGTAAATACTGAAGAAAAGTATTCCTTCAAGACCTCTCCTATCTCTTCAGACTCAATACACAATCTCCCGCTACTGTCCTTGATCGGACCTACCCTCGCTCTAGTCACTCTCATATTTCTCACATATGTGTAAAAGGCCTTGTGGTTTCCATGATCCTACCCGCAAAGATTGTTCATGCCCTCTCTTAGCTCTCCTAATCCCTTTCTTCAGTTCGCTCCTGGCTATCTTGTATCCCTCCAGCGCCCTGTCTGAACCTTGTTTCCTCAGCCTTACATAAGTCTCCTTTTTCCTCTTAACAAGACAGTCAACCTCTCTTGTCAACCATGGTTCCCTCACTCGACCATCTCTTCCCTGCCTGACAGGGACATACATATCAAGGACACGTAGTATCTGTTCCTTGAACAAGTTCCACATTTCACTTGTGTCCTTCCCTGACAGCCTATGTTCCCAATTTATGCACTTCAATTCTTGTCTGACAGCATTATATTTACCCTTCCCCCAATTGTAAACCTTGCCCTGTTGCACGCACCTACCCCTCTCCATTACTAAAGTGAAAGTCACAGAATTGTGGTCACTATCTCCAAAATGCTCCCCCACTAACAAATCGATCACTTATCCTGGTTCATTACCAAGTACCAAATACAATATGGCCTCCCCTCTGGTCGGACAATCTACATACTGTGTTAGAAAAGCTTCCTGGACACACTGCCCAAACACCACCCCATCCAAACTATTTGATCTAAAGAGTTTCCACTCAATATTTGGGAAGTTGAAGTCACCCATGACTACTACCCTTTCCAAAATCTGTTTCCCAATCTGTTCCTCCACATCTCTGCTGCTATTGGGGGGCCCATAGAAAACTCCCAACAAGGTGACTGCTCCTTTCCTATTTCTGACTTCAACCCATACTACCTCAGTAGGCAGATCCTCCTCGAACTGCCTTTCTGCAACTGTTATACTATCTCTAATTAACGATGCCACCCCCCCTCCCCCACCTCTTTTACCACCCTCCCTAATCTTATTGAAACATCTATAACCAGGAACCGCCAACAACCATTTCTGCCCCTCTTCGATCCACGTTTCCGTGATGGTCACAACATCATAGTCCCAAGTACCGATCCATGCCTTAGGTTCACCTTATTCCTGATGCTTCTTGCGGTCAAGTATACACACTTCAACCCATCTCCGTGCCTGCAAGTACTCTCCTTTGTCAGTGTTATCTTCCCCACTGCCTCACTACACGCTTTGAGGTCCTGAACATCGGCTACCTTAGTTGCTGGACTACAAATCCGGTTCCCATTCCCCTGCCAAATTAGTTTAAACCCTCCCGAAGAGTACTAGAAAACCTCCCTCCCAGGATATTGGTGCCCCTCTGGTTCAGATGCAACCCGTCCTGCTTCTACAGGTCCCACCTTCCCCAGAATGCGCTCCAATTATCCAAATACCTGAAGCCCTCCCTCCTACACCATTCCTGCAGCCACGTGTTCAATTGCACTCTCTCCCCATTCCTAGCCTCGCTATCACGTGGCACAGGCAACAAACCAGAGATGACAACTCTGTCTGTCCTGCTTTTAACTTCCAGCCTAACTCTCTAAACTTGTTTATTACATCCACACCCCTTTTCCTACTTATGTCATTGGTACCAATGTGCACCACGACTTCCGGCTGCTCCCCTCACCCTTAAGAATCCTGAAGACACGATCCGAGACGTCATGGACCCTGGCAGCAACAAACCATCTGAGAGTCTCGCCCGTGCCCACAGAACCGCCTGTCTGTACCTCTAACTATTGAGTCCCCGATAACTAGTCCTCTCCTAATCTCCCCCCTTCCCTTCTGAGCCCCAGAGCCGGACCCCGTGCCAGAGACCAGGGGCGAAATTCTCCGTTATCGGCGGAAAGTCCGCCGATCGGCGCAAAAAACGGCGCAAATCCCACTTGCGTCACGTCGGAAAAATGGGTCGATAGTCTCCGGCCCGAAATGGGCTAGCAGCGACGTAACGGGATCCGCGCTTGCGCAGTGGTTCACGCCGTGCAGCGTCATACGCGCTGCACGGCGTGACGGCTCATAAGGCCGCGCTGCTCCCCCCCACCCGACCGCAACACCCGACCGCAACACCCGACTGGATGGCTGGCCGTCGCTCAGCCCCGAGGTTCGAGTCACGCGATGTGGAGGCGCTCCTGGACGCGGTGGAGCAGAGGAGGGACGCCCTGTATCCCGGGCACGGCCGCAGAGTTGCCCCACGCCACAGCCGGCGTCTGTGGAGGGAAGTGGCAGAGGCCGTCACCGCTGTGGCCCTGACACCACGGACAGGCACCCAGTGCCACAAGAAGGTGAATGACCTCGTCAGAGCAGGCAGGGTGAGCCTCCCCCAAATACCCCCCTCCCCCATATCCCCCCTCCCCCATATCCGCCCCCACCCCCATATCCGCCCCCTCCCCCCATATCCTCACCTCTCCCATATCCCCCCCTCTCCCATATCCCCCCCTCTCCCATATCCCCCCCTCTCCCATATCCCCCCCTCCCCATATCCCCCCCCTCCCCCATATCCCCCCTCCCCCATATCCCCCCCTCCCCCATATCCCCCCTCCCCCATATCCCCCCTCCCCCATATCCCCCCTCCCCGGCAACGGCAGAGAAGCCCACGGCCCGGGCATCTTGGCTGGCCCTGTCCACGGGGAAGCGGATGTAGCGGTGCGCCATGGCATATAGGGCATCTGTCACTGCCCGGATGCACCGATGTCTGCGATATGCCGGACAGGTCCCCACTCGGTGCCTGGAATGACCCCGTTACATAAAAGTTCAGGGCCACCGTAACCTTGACGGACACGGGGAGAGGGTGTCCCCCGCCAGTGCCACGCGGTGACAGGTGTGCCAGCAGGTGGCAGATGTGTGCCACGGTTTCCCGGCTCATCCGGAGTCTCCTCCTGCATTCCCGGTCCGTGAGGTCCTGGTATGACTGCCGGGGCCGGTACACACGGGGCGCCCTCGGGTGCCTCCGTTGCCGTGGGGCCGCGACGTCCTCCTCCCCCTCCTCGTCCTGTCGGTCAGGTGTCCCTCCAGCCTGGGCGGCTGCCGCCTGCCCCTCTGCGGCAGCCTGCGCCGCCTCTCTGGCACGCTCCTCCTCCTCCTCATCCAGGGCAACATAGACATGAGCGGCTGCCACCACGGCGGCCAACATCGCTGGATGATCTGAAAACATGACGGCCTGGTGGGGGGGGGGGGGGGGGGGGGGGAGGGGGAACGACGACATGTCATCATTGCCCATATCCCCACCTCCCCCAGCCAGGTGGCATGGACCGCATGGGTCCAACTGTTGGAGGCTGGCACCTGGCCAGGTGGACCAACTCACTTGCCCTCCCATCCCCCTCCTCGGCACGGCCCCCCCCCCCCAACCTCCACCCCAGCACGGCACGAACCCCCCCCAACCTCCACCCCGGCACGGCACGGACCCCCCCCCCAACCTCCACCCCAGCACGGACCCCCCCCAACCTCCACCCCAGCACGGACCCCCCCCGCCAACCTCCACCCCAGCACAGACCCCCCCCCCCCCCCCCCAACCTCCACCCCAGCACGGGGCCCCCCCCCAACTTCCACCCCGGCACGGACCCCCCCCCCAACCTCCACCCCAGCACGGACCCCCCCCCCCAACCTCCACCCCAGCACGGACCCCCCCCAACCTCCACCCCAGCACGGACCCCCCCCAACCTCCACCCCAGCACGGACCCCCCCCCCCCAACCTCCACCCCAGAGCACGGACCCCCCCCCCCCCAACCTCCACCCCAGCACGGACCCCCCCCCCCCAACCTCCACCCCCGGCACGGACCCCCCCCCTCCAACCTCCACCCCAGCACGGGACCGCCCCCCCCAACCCCCAACCCGGCACGGACCCCCCCCCCCCCCCAACCTCCACCCCGGCACGGACCCCCCCCCCCCAACCTCCACCCCGGCACGGACCCCCCCCCCTCCAACCTCCACCCCAGCACGGACCCCCCCCCCAACCCCCAACCCGGCACGGGCCCCCCCCCCCCCAACCTCCACCCCGGCACGGACCCCCCCCCCCAACCTCCACCCCAGCACGGACCCCCCCCCCCCAACCCCCCAACCTCCACCACGACACGGACCCCCCCCCCCCCCCCCAACCTCCACCCCGGCACGGACCCCCTCCCGGCACTCCCCCGGAGCCCAGCCTACTCTAACCACCCCCCCTCCCCGCCGCACACAGATACACACAACCCGAGACACACCTCTCCTCACGCAATCAGACTGCGGCCACGCCATTGTCTGCCCAGAGCCAACCCCCAGGCCGTCACTCACCTCCACGCTGGTCGGCGTGAGCCCTGGAGCACCGGGTCACGCCGATGAAAAGGAGGTTTGATTCACGTCGACGTGAACGGTCATCACGTCGACGGGACTTCGGCCCATCCGGAAGGGAGAATATCGGCAGGCCGAAAATCGGCTGCCTTGCGCAGATCCGTGACATTCTCCGCGGCAGTGGCGCCATTAACGCCCCGCCGACGTTTCTCCCTTCTGAGACTTCGGCGGGGGCGGGATTCACGGCGGCCAACGGCCATTCTCCGACCCTCTGGGGGGTCGGAGAATGACGCCCCCAGGTCACTGCAGCCTACCCCTGCTAGGTAATCCCCCCCCATACAGTATCCAAAGCGGTATACTTATTGTTGAGAGGATCCCTTGCACTGACTGCTTCCTCCTCTTCCCATCTCTGTTACCCAGCTACCTTTGTTCTCAGGTGTAACTATGTCCCTGTAGCTTCTATCTATCACCCCCTCAGCTTCCCGAATGATCCTCATTTCCCCAGCTCCAGTTCCCTTACATGAACTGTGAGCAGCTGGAGATGGCTGCACTTTCCGCAGGTGAAGTCAGTAAGGACACCGGTGGTCTCCCTTACCTCGAACATTCTGCAGGAGGAACATTCCACTGCCCTAGCTGCCATCACCTCTACTTAGTCTCCCAGTAAAAAAGAAAGAAAAAAAGTAAATAGCTTACCTGCTCACAGCACTGGGTTGTTTTTTTTTAGGTTAGAGGACGAGGGAGGGTGGGAGACACTACACGTGTAGTGTCTCGGGTTTCCTCACCGTTCAAATCATGCCATCTGTGGTAGTTTTTACTACAAAATAATATGCTACGTAAAACTAATTAAGTTAATCGGACTCACAAATCAGATCCTGCCAAGTATCTCTGCTGTCTCCTTTCACTCAGCCAATTTCCTAACTTGGTCAAATTTGCCTTCAAATCCATGAGCATCAATTTTAGCGCGCAGTCACTTATGAGGGACAATATCAAATAAGTTCTGGAATTCCATATATATCAACATCCATAGACATTCCCCTCTCTGCTACTCTAGTCACTTCAAAAAATTCATTCAGGACTCGTCAGGCATGACCTACCCTTTACAAATCCATTCTGGCTTTCTTGGAGAAGCTGGATATTTTCAAGGTGTTTAGTCACTATCTTTAACTAGACTCTAGTCATTTCCCAACAACATGGCAGGCTAGCTGATCTATAATTCCCTGGCTTCCCTCTCTCTTAAATAGCAGAGCTTTGCATGAGGAAATAAAAGCTTATAAAAAGTAAATTTTGTTGGTTTCATTATTATATTCTTCAAAATGGTCTCCTACATAGCAAAATCACCAACAGAAATATACTTCTGAAAATACTTATATCAGAGATCGATTTTTGAAAGCTAAATTTAAATAATTATTTAATAGCTAAATGATAAATAACTATTAAATACAATTTACCATTTAAATTTTTGAAATACGCTTTTGAAGCGTTTGACTTGTTTTGTTTCAATTTTGAAAATGGTATGACTGAGTTAGAACATAGAACATTACAGCGCAGTACAGGCCCTTCAGCCCTCGATGTTGCGCTGACCTGTGAAACCACTCTAAAGCCCATCTACACTATTCCCCTTATTGTCCATATGTCTATCCAATGACCATTTGAATGTCCTTCGTGTTGGCGAGTCCACTACTGTTGCATGCAGGGCATTCCACGCCCTTACTACCCTCTGAGTAAAGAACCTACCTCTGACATCTGTCTTATATCTATCTCCCCTCAATTTAAAGGTATGTCCCCTCGTGCTAGACATCACCATCCGAGGAAAAAGGCTCTCACTGTCCATCCTATTCAATCCTCTGATCATCTTGTATGCCTCAATTAAGTCACCTCTTAACCTTCTTCTCTCTAACGAAAACAGCCTCAAGTCCCTCAGCCTTTCCTCATAAGATCTTCCCTCCATACCAGGCAACATTCTGGTAAATCTCCTCTGCACCCTTTCCAATGCTTCCACATCCTTCCTATAATGCGGCGACCAGAATTGCACGCAATACTCCAAATGCGGCCGCACCAGAGTGTTGTATAGCTGCAACATGACCTCATGGCTCCTAAACTCAATCCCTCTATCAATAAAAGCTAACACACCGTACACCTTAACAACCCTCTCAACCTGGGTGGCAACTTTCAGGGATCTATGTACATGGACACCGAGATCTCTCTGCTCATCCACACTGCCAAGAATCTTACCATTAGCCCAGTACTCAGTCTTCCTGTTTTTCCTTCCAAAATGAATCACCTCACACTTTTCTGCATTAAACTCCATTTGCCCAGCGCTGCAGCTTATCTATGTCCCTCTGTAACTTGTAACATCCTTCCACACTGTCCACAACTCCACCGACTTTAGTGTCATCTGCAAATTTACTCACCCATCCTTCTACACCCTCCTCCAGGTCATTTATAAAAATGACAAACAGCAGTGGCCCCAAAACAGATCCTTGTGGTACACCACTAGTAACTGGACTCCAGTCTGAACATTTCCCATCAACCACCACCCTTTGTCTTCTTCCAGCTAGCCAATTTCTGATCCAAACTGCTAAATCACCCTGAATCCCATGCCTCTGTATTTTCTGCAGTAACCTACCGTGGGGAACCTTATCAAACGCTTTACTGAAATCCTTATACACCACATCAACTGCTTTAACCCTCATCCACCTGTTTGGTCACCTTCTCAAAGAACTCTATAAGGTTTGTGAGGCACGACCTACCCTTCACAAAACCGTGTTGACTATCTCTAATCAAATTATTCCTTTCCAGATGATTATACATCCTATCTCTTATAAACCTTTCCAAGATTTTTCCCACAACAGAAGTAAGGCTCACCGGTCTATAGTTACCAGGGTTATCTCTACTCCCCTTCTTGAACAAGGGGACAACATTTGCTATCCTCCAGTCTTCTTCATTTGAAAACTAAAAGGGAGAAGGCACCAACTATTATTCATAAAAACAAAATGATGGTCTATCTGCAGACTCTGGAGCAGTAATGGAATTAGATAGGCAGAACATAAAATAGTATTTCTGAATAAAAAAACCCTCATAAACCAAAGACCAATTAGCAACAGCATAATCACGTTGTTGAAATGAATGCCATGACAGTGAATACACATGACTGTAACAGATATAGTCGACAGAATAGAAGAAAAAGTGCAGGAGCAGACCGCTCGTGCCTGTTCTGGCATTCAATACGATCATGGCTGATCTTCTACCTCAACCTAGTTACCTACCCCCTCCCGATATCCTTAATTCCCTGTGAAACCAAAGAGCTGTCTGTTCATAAATAAAAACAGGTGCTGGAAAAACTCAGTCGGTCAGGCAGCTTCTGTGCAGAGAGAAACAGTAGTTACATTTTGAGTCCAATATGACTATTCGTCAGAACAGTCTTTACGACCTTAAATATATTAAGGAGCACCCACAACCTTCTAGGGTAGAGATTCCAAGGATTCACAAACGTTTGTGTGAAGTTTGCTGATGAAACCAATGAAGACAAAATTCTTGCCAAACAAACACTTTGGGCGGGATTCTCCACTCCCACGCCGAAGTGGCCGCGCCGCCGTGAACGCCGTCGAGGTTCACGACGGCGCGGAACGGCCCCGGTCCCCGACCGATTCAGGCCCTGTCAATGGAGCAGGATCGGGACCGCATAGATGACGCGGCCGGCGCCACATATTGGGCGTCATCCGCGCATGTGTGGTTGCCGTCCTCTCTAAGTCCGCCCCGCAAGAAGATGGTGGACGGATCTTGCGGGGCCGCGGAAGGAAGGAGGTCCTCCTTGAGAGGACGGCCCGACGATCGGTGGGCAACGATCGCGGGCCACCCCACATTTGAGGTACACCCCGGTGCAGGATCCCCCCTCGCCCCCCCACCCCCGCAGGCTGCCCCCCCAGCGTTCACGGCACCGCTCACGACGGCAGCGACCAGGTGTGGACGGCGCCGGGGGGAACCCCCCGTTTTGGCCTGGCCACTCGGCCCATCCGGGCCTGAGAATAGCGGGGGTGCCGGAGAATCGCCATCTTGGGTGTCTCCGGCGATTCTCCGGCCTGCTAAACTCGACCGGGCCGTTCCCGCCACTTGGGAGAATCGCGGGAGGGCGTCAGACCGGGGTCCTGGGAAATTTTGGCGGCCCAGGTGATTCTCCCAGCCGGCGCGGGGAGTGGAGAATCGCGCCCTTTGTCTGTCACTTTTGGGACCCCTTGCAGTTTCTGGCACTACCATTTTGATAATAGTCATAGCCCTAGAATGTTACAGCACAGAAAAAGGCCCTTTGACCCACTTATCTATTCTAATCCCATTTTCCAGCACTTGGTCCCCTCTGTATGTCTTGTATGCTATGGTGTTTCAAGTGCTCACTTAAATGCTTCTCAAGTGTTGTGAGGGTTCCTGCCTCCAGCACTCTTTCAGGCAATCAGTTCCTGATTTCCTCTGGGGGAAAACGATTTTCCTCAAAACCCTCTAAATTTCATGCCCCTAGATCTATGTCCCTGGTTTTTGACCCTTCTACTAAGGGGAAAAGTTTCTTCATAATTTTGTACACCTCAATCATGTCACCCATCAATCAGCCTTTCTCCGCTCCAAGTAAACAACCCCAGCCAAACCAGACTCTCTTCATAACTGAAACGCTCCAGCCCAGGCAACATCCTGGTGAATCTCCTCTGCACCTTTTCTAATATCTAACCAGTTTCTGGTGACCAACTATTTTGCACCATTTTGAAACACAAATAATGTTGAAAACCACAATTGCCATTAAGGA